>NC_137917.1:21937098-21992098 GCF_963457725.1 Sprattus sprattus | reverse complement strand
TGTGTGTGTGTGTGTTCACATGTGTGGTTGCACAGTTGCAGTTTGCGAACGAGCAGACCGACGCCAGCTGGACGTTGGGCTCAGCCAAAGACCTGGTCTTCCTCGTGCAGGTGTCTTGCCAGGTGAGTGGTCACAGAACAAGCATAGACTGGGCACAGGCCCTGGCGAGGGGTTATTTACACACACACACACACACACACACACACACACACACACACACACACACAGAGTCACAGACTGGGCACAGGCCCTGGCGAGGGGTTATTTTTAAGCAGCCTCCTCCTGTCCCCATCGCCACATTCACAGCAACAATCAGATGAAAAGAAGCGAGCTCCATCAAGCCTCCTGATTAAGCAACCATAATGTCACATGTTCATCCTCCTCACAGTCTGGTCTTGTGTGGGTGTAGCTCTCTGGTCCAGTGATGCTCTTCTCATGGCTGTGCTTTGGATTTTGGACCGTCCTCCTGTGGATTTCTTTCTTTGTATTTCTTTGTACTTCTCGATCGCTCTCTCTGTCTGTTTTCCTCTCTTTCCTGTGTCTATAAAACTCTAGCTACCTTACCGCCTTCCACCTCCCCCCCCCCCCCCCCAGATCCCCTGTCTGTTGTTTTCTTTTTTTCTCCATTTCTCTCTCCATCTCTGTGCAGTCTCTCACAGACCACCTGTCTCTCGCGATGTTGCTCAGTCTCTCACAGACCACCTCTCTCTCACTCGCTCTTTCTTTCTCAGAGACATTTTTTATTGTTGATCACTCCTCTACTCTCTTTGCCTCTTTGACTCAGTGACTCATTCTTGTTAATCGTACCACGTCTCCTCCGTCTCTCCGCAACTAGGGCAAGACGTGGATGGTGCGGCGCTCGTACGAGGAGTTCCGGACGCTGGACGCCCACCTCCACCAGTGCATTTACGACCGACGATACTCGCAGCTGCTGCCCCTGCCACCGCTTAGCGAGATCGGAGACAAGGTGGAGGTGAGCGTGCCCTCCTTTCAGGCTCCCCTGCTCCTCCTGGCTCCTCCTGGCTCCTCCTTTCAGGCTCCCCTGCTCCTCCTGGCTCCTCCTGGCGCCGTCCGCCAGGAGTTAACGAGCAGCCGGGGGGGCGGGGGGGGGGGGGCTTTTTCAGACGGCGCTCGGGTTTAAGCTAGCGTAGGACTCTTCAGTTCAGTTTTTAGCAGGGCGGTATCGAGGTCAGTGTGTAGCTATCGAGGGCGGTGAACAGACACCTGGGTATGGCGAGCTTGAGCCGTGCCTGCTCAACAGGACACCCACGATGAGCTGTTACTCTGGGCCTGAAGTGCTGTTGCATTTAAATGTGAGGTTTAGTTTAGTTTACTTTTTTCCTGGCTTCTTGTTGCATCGCTGTATAGAGTATGTTACTACAAATCAACGAAGCAAATTAACATGACAATGATTTCTGACAATGCAGTTTCCTGCAAACCATGACTTCTGTTTTTCTTTTCCATCATCTTTTGCGCTCTCTGTCTTTGTTTGTCTGTCTATCTGTCTCTCTCTCTCTCTCACTCTCTCTCTCACTCTCTCTCTCACTCTCACTCTCACTCTCACTCTCACTCTCACTCTCACTCTCACTCTCACTCTCTCTCTCTCTCTCTTTCTCTCTCTCTCTCTCTCTCTCTCTCTCTCTCTGTCTCTCTCGCTCCCTTCACTCATCCTCTGTCAATCAGATCTTCACCCCACTGCTGTCCGAGTACCTGAGTCGCCTCTCTATGGTCGTGGACAACAAGCTGAACTGTGGGCCTGTGCTCACCTGGATGGAGGTGAGGACCCTGCTAGTAGTCTATGAAGCTGTCCCTTAGCAACGGCACAGTAGGAACTACCCTGCTAGTAGTCTATGAAGCTGTCCCTGAACGATGGCACAGTCAGAACTACCCTGCTAGTAGTCTATGAAGCTGTCCCTTAGCAACAGCAGTCAGAACTACAATGGTAGTAGTCTATGAAGCTGTCCCTTAGCGACGGCACAGTCAGAACTACCATGCTAGTAGTCTATGAAGCTGTCCCTTAGCAACAGCAGTCAGAACTACCATGGTAGCTGTCTATAAAGCTGTCCCTTAGCGACGGCACAGTCAGAACTACCATGGTAGCTGTCTATGAAGCTGTCCCTTAGCGACGGCACAGTCAGAACTACCATGCTAGCTGTCTATGAAGCTGTCCCTTAGCGACAGCAGTCAGAACTACCATGGTAATAGTCTATGAAGCTGTCCCTTAGCGGCGGCACAGTCAGAACTACCATGCTAGCTGTCTATGAAGCTGTCCTTTAGCGACGGCACAGTCTGTTTCGGATGTTTAGACATTTATAAGAAACTACCATGTCATCTCATGTTACAGTGGTAGTGGAAAGGCAGCTGTCATTTGTGGGGCGACAGTGGTAGAGAGGTCGTTTAGTAATCAGAAGGTTGCTAGTTCGATTCCCACTGTCGAAGCGTCCTTGAGCAAGACAACGAACCCTTAAATGCTCCTGATGTGCAGTGTGCCATCAGTGTAGATGTAAAATATATATACATGCTTGTAAGTCACTTTGGATAAAAGAGTCTGCTTAATGACTTAATGTAATGTAACAGTAAGGGTCTGAAATGTAGAGGCCGTGTAAAACATGACATGAAGGCTCGGGTGGAGGTGGGCGCTGGGAATGGTGAAAGCCTCCTGTGAAGTTGTTGAGCGTGATGACCTTGTCCCACTCAGATTGACAACCACGGGAACAGGTTTATGCTGAAAGAAGAGGCCTCGCTGAACGTCCCTGCCATCGCTGCTGCTCATGTCATCAAGCGCTACACAGCGCAGGCCAGCGACGAGATCTCCATCGAGGTACGGCCGCTCAGAATCTCTCTCAGATGCAGAGCATCAACCAAGACATGCACAGGCTGCCAATCAAAAACCAATCCTGTTAAGTTAAATGAGCGTTTTGAAGTCTGGATTGAATATATGAATCCATGTTGCTAATTGGTGGCTAATCGTTTGTTCAGCAGTAATTCTGGCCATGGTTGTTATATTTCGGTGGCTCGATCTTATCCCACAGAGTCTTCACACCTCCTCCTCTCCCATGACCGTCACTCTCTCTCTCCTTCATGTTCTCCTTCCTCCTCCTCTTCCTCCTTTTAGCATGTCTATTCCTGTCCCCCCCCCCCCCCCCCTCCTGTAGTCATGCTCCACATACAGTTTTTCTTTCTGGGCCAGAGAACGGGGTGACCCGCCACTTAAGCCCATTTAGGTCCCGTCGCTCCTTATCAACCTTCATCAGCTTCATCTCTCTTTCAGCTTCTCTGTCTATCTTTCTCTTTCACTCTTTCTCTTCTCTCTCTCTCACTCTCTCTCTCTCTCTCTCTCTCTCTCTCTCTCTCTCTTTCTCTCTCTCTCTCTCTCTCTCTCTCTCTCTCTCTCATTTGGTAAAAAATGAGAACTTGTTTTTTTTTTCCCCGTCTCAGTTGTTCTCCTCTTTCTGGGTCAGAGAGAGAAGTTGTGGAGAAAAAGTTTTAAGCTGTGCCCGTCCCTACATGCGACTGTTTAACCAATGCCATTGTGTACGTACTGTCTGGAGGCTGTTTTGGTTGCAGCCGAAGTGTTTTGTCTGCAGAGTTTGTCGACGGTGTATTTGTGTTTGTGCTCCTGCAGACCTCTGTGGTTGTTAACCCCCTCATGCTGGTGCTTCTGTGCAGAGGTTAAAGCGTTTCTTTAAACGTCTCACAGCGTGCTCTCTGTGACCACGGATCTACGCAGCTCTGAGTAACTTTGCGTTCTCATGAGCTACATTTGCACACAGGCAAATGTTCGCCAAGAAACCTGTAGTCTCAGTAGATCGTGGTGTGCCTGTGCTTGTCCTGTTGGAGAAAAAACAAAACATTGACAAGCTGTCAGTGAATGTCAAAAGCATTCACCACGCACAGACAGCCAGCTTGTTATTGTCATCATTTACCTGTCTTGACTGTGTGTAATCTGTGTGTTTATGTTTGTGTGTGTGTGTGTGTGTGTATGCTGGCTTGTGTGTACATGCTGGTGCATGTTTGCGTATACGTGCGTGTGTGTGTGTGTGTGTGTGTGTGTGTGTGTGTGTTGGTGCTTGCAGGTGGGAGACATCTTATCTGTGATAGACATGCCACCCAAGGAGGACACCAGCTGGTGGAGAGGCAAACATGGCTTTCAGGTGCCCATCCAGCTCACAGCACTCACTCATCACCTCCTACTGGCCTCACTGTCCCCCGTGCTCAGGCACCTCATCACCTCCTACTGGCCTCACTGTCCCCCATGCTCAGGCACCTCTGCTTCTGTTTCCCCATCTATTATTCCTGTCTTGCCTTTTCCATCCTTGCTCTTGTTTGGCTTGCTTCAGTCTTTGTTCTTGTTTTTTTGTTGTTTTTGTTTTGTCTCTTTCTCTCTCTCTCTCTCTCTCTCTCTCTCTCTCTCTCTCTCTCTCTCTCTCTCTCTCTCTCCCGCAGTTAGTGACTGCTTTCTTCTCCATGTTTTCCACCTTTTTTCCCCCTCTGAATCCTCCTCTGATTCTCCCCTCTCAGGCCTGTCCTCCTCCCTCTCCCTCTCTACACCAGCAGAGGCACAATAACATTGGAAGCGTCCATAGTATACTCTGCCTGGACTAATTTCAACATCTCTGTCTCTGTGTGTGTGTGTTTGTGTTTGTGTGTCTGTGTTTGTGTGGGTGTGCGCGTGTCTGTGTGTGTGCCCGCATGGCCTGCAGGTTGGATTCTTTCCCAGTGAGTGTGTGGAGCTGATCAATGAGAGACCCCAGCCCTCAAAACTAGGTATGTACATGTACTCCACTCCATGGTAATGCTGAGAGGGTAGAAATTAAATGTTAATCTTTTCTGGGGCAGCTTGTCACAGTTTTTTTTGTTTCTGTATGTTGTTTAAGTCTGAGTGCTTCATGGCCTTGACGTATTAAATTGTGTGTGTGTCTGAGTGTCTGTGTGTGTCTCTGTGTCTAAATGCCTAATAATAGTTATAACACATCACATTAATAAACCTAAAGCTGTTAATCATTGTCACAATATTTGTAATTGCCCTGGGGGTTCACACTTGTTTTTAATCTATTGTATGTAAGGCATTGGGGGGGGGGGGGGTCTCTGTGTATGGAAATGTAAATACTTATCGTCTCTATCCATCATCAATAATTTCCCTGTCTATCTTTTTGTCGTTGAAGAGGTTGACGGAATGGGTATCAGTGGTGGCGAGCCCTCCTCTCCTACGTCAGGTGAGAGCTGCTAAATGATCCACTGGCTGCTTGTCTCTGCTGTGAATGTTCAAGCCAAGGTTTATTAGCCTCACAGGGTAATGATAGTCAGTCTGGACGATGAAGGTTAATGTTGAGAAGCTTTCTGTTGTGAGATGTCCTTTTTTCTCAGACAGGCTGTTGTGGCAGAGTTTAGCTTGCTCTGTCAGCAACAAATGCACAGTGACGTTGTCTCTTTGTGCAGAAGCACCACAACAATAAATCAACTCAGAAGTTTTGTAGCTATTTTAGAACTTCTGCTTTTTTTTTACCGGCTGTGTAGGAAGAGTTGGGGGGGTTCAGCCACTGTCCTTTCTGTCACGTGATGTGTTCTCCCTTTCTGAGCTATCGTAATTAGCCTTTAGCTTTCAGCTCCCACTTGATGAATCCAGCATTTCAGTGCTGCCTTCTTGGAGTCGTCGTTTATCTCTCTGTGTGTGTTTCCTCTCTTTTTTTTCTTTCTCTCTGTTGTTCCTCTTCCCTCTTAGTTCTTCAGCCTTGGTTCCTAAGATTCTCTGGTAACAGCTTCAAATGGAATTATTCAACCCCTCCTCGCATACCTCTGTTTGCTAATACAAGGCCCCTTCCTAACTGTTTCCTCCTGCTAACTTCATTTACTTCCTTTCAGCAGAAACAGAATTAGTCCCTCACATCTGAAGTACAGACACATACAGAACTCAGACATGCCAGTCACCATGAATATAAGTGTACGATTCTAATTAAGGAAAAGATGGGTCACCAGTTATTTTAGACCTATCTATGATTACTAGCAAGTTCAGTTCCAAAGTGCCAAAGTATTTAACCCCCTCTATACCCTCACCATTTCTCGATCTCAGACTATCTTTTTATTATCCATGAAACAGCAATAACTTTCAGGGTTATTGAATAGTTTAGCAAGGCACTGTGAATGAATGCGGCTAGGTTGACTCCAGAGTGAAGGTGATAGATTTGTTTCCATTTCCACTGTTAGTGTCACGGCGCTCTTTAATCCTAATCTCTCTAACACAGGCCCGTGGTTCGCTGCTTACTGTGTTGATGGCATCGATTAGCGCCCGGCCATTCAAAAAAAAAAAAAAGAACACGCCGAGGTCCGTTCATACGTTGACTGACACAGGCTTTCATGAACCCATTTAACCCCTAGTTTGTCTTCATGTCCACCGGTTATTCTGTGGATTTAATGGGCGCAAAGTGCTTTACTCCAGGGACCAGAGGCAGTGTGTGTTCCTTGGGTGACCACTTGTTCCATGTTTTATGGAAGTAGTTTTGATGCTCACGGCTCAGGCTCTGACACACACGCACTCACTCAAATACTAGATGTACTAGAACACACACACACACACAGAGCTCCACACAAAAAAGCATTCACTCACTCAGTCTCACACACACACACACACACACACACACATGCATCTCTATTGTGAGTGCTTTGAAAAGCCCTGTGGGAACTTCTTGGAGTCTCTTGTCATTACTTGCATCCCCTTTGCAAATTAACTCAGTGGCTCTCTGTCGCCCCCCCCTGGCAGTTTCCAAGAAGCACGGCAAGTTGATGGGTTTCCTGAGGACCTTCATGAAGTCACGGCCCACCAAACAGAAGCTGAAGCAGCGCGGCATCCTCAAGGAGCGGGTGTTCGGCTGCGACCTCGGAGAGCACTTGCTTAACTCCGGACAAGACGGTACGAGGAAATGATCAGTGACGACTGTCGTCCTGCGTGAAAGACCGTACGCCTTCAGACACCTAACAGAAAAAGCGGAAAGACTGTAATGGGTTGCTATTAGAATCATATTACAAATAACGGCTTGAAGTAGTTGACAAAATGGCCGTAGTTAACGTAGGGGAATTTTTTTTTAATTATTTAATAAAACCATGTTGTAATGGGAAGATGAAGTGCTTACAATTTTATAACACTTGTGTTGGAGTAAAGTGACAGAAATGACACTTAAAGTTCCACACCATCCATGACCAACTTGAGTTGAAGTACTATGTGCCATATGCTCTCTGTAAAGCTCCTCTGTGTGGTTTTCCCGTGCAGTCCCCCAGGTGCTGAAAAGCTGCTCAGAGTTCCTAGAGAAGCATGGCGTTGTGGATGGTATCTACAGACACTCCGGGGTCTCCTCCAACATCCAGAAGCTCAGGTTTGATCCCTTCTCATCGTACTCCTGCGCACGATGATTTCCCCTCGGGCATACGCTGTATAGTACTGTACATCCAGGACATTGTTGGCTGACCAATTTCCTAACCCAAGTTAGGAGGCCGCAAGCATTAAACGTGACGGGCTGCTCTCCGCCAATTCCTCCCTCAGGCACGAGTTTGACAGCGAGAACGTTCCAGACCTGACGAAGGAGCTGTACATGCAGGACATCCACTGCGTGGGCTCTCTGTGTAAGCTGTACTTCCGGGAGCTGCCCAACCCGCTGCTCACATACCAGCTCTACGAAAAGTTCGCCGTGAGTGTCCACGTTCCCAACCAGACACCCACAGGCCTCTCTGGCAACTCTTCTCTCTCTTCTCTTTCTTCACTCTCTCTCCTCTCATTCTTCTCTCTCTCTCTCTCACTCTCTCTCTCTTCTTTCTCTCTCTCTCTCTCATCTCTTCTCTTCTCTCGCTCCTCTTTTCTCTCTCTCTTCTCCCCCTCCTCCACAGAGTATGAGCATAGCAGATGATACCTAATTGTCCTGTAGACAACATTAATGACATAAGTCTGATTTAACAGGATCATAAGTCTAGTAATGGTTTATCAATCACTTAAATACCTGAATTGCAGTGGATGTTGGTCGTAACTGGTACATGTTTGCGGTAATAAATAGTAAGTGTTCTTCTCGTATTTCCCCACTCTATACATGTTCCTTCTCCTCCACTGGACAGGACTGCATGGGAGAGATGACTGAGGACGAGCGTATGGTGAAGGTGCATGACGTCATTCAGCAGCTGCCTCCTCCTCACTACAGGTAACACACACACACACACACACACATATGCACACACACACACACACACACACACAAACCCACATGCATACACACACACAGATGAGGATAATACATCTTCTATCAGTGGCAACATCTCAGAGGGATAGTTTGCTTCTTACAAACACTCAGTGAATATAATTGTGTATCGATTGTGCTTCTCCTCTGTGACCACGATTACAGTATGTTATAAAATACTTCATAATGCAGTAAAATGACATGGTGTATTGACAAATGGAGGCGTTTTATGAGCTACAATAAGGGCAAGTGAGAATAGGATGGTGTAACTAGGGCTCGATAGTCTTGTGACGGACAGACAGACGAGTGTCAGGGCTCTACAGTGCGAGTATTTCACTCGCATTTGCGCCTAAAAATAGGTATGTTCCAAACTTGAAAAATAATTTACGAGCACAGTGTGTGAGTGACGGGCTGTTGTCAATACACGGAACAACAGCACCAAGTGAAGCATTCCATTGATTTCACATGGAAACAAGTGACTGTGGATAGAGTGATGGCTGTCTGGGTGTTGTGGATGGATGGTGGGTAAGAGGCTGATTTGTGTGGCAGGACGCTGGAGTTCCTCATCAAGCACCTGGCACTGTTGGCCACCTGCAGTGAAGAGACCAACATGCACATCAAGAACCTGGCCATCGTGTGGGCGCCCAACCTGCTAAGGCAAGTCTGTGTCTGTGTCTGTGTGTGTGTCTGTGTGTGTGTGTGTGT
Organism: Sprattus sprattus; assembly: GCF_963457725.1. NCBI lineage: Eukaryota > Metazoa > Chordata > Actinopteri > Clupeiformes > Clupeidae > Sprattus > Sprattus sprattus. Next base: position 21,983,177 of record NC_137917.1, on the reverse strand, counting down.
GTGTGTGTGTGTGTGTGTGTGTGTGTGTGTGTCTTTCTCTCTCTCTCGGTGTGTGTGTGCAAGCGCGTCTCTCTCTCTCTCTCCCTCTCTCTCTCTCTCTGTCTTTGTGTGTGTATGTGTGTGTGTGTGTGTGTCTGTGTGCGTGTACATGCGCAAGCGCCTTTGTGCATGTGCTTGCGCCTTTGTGTCTGTGCGTGCAAGCACGCGTGTCTGCTTGTTTGCTTTTAGTCGGATGTCTTACTAGTCTGATGTCTATCAGCACCTACAGTTTAGGATTTGTGCATGATGTGTTTGTTTTGGCCGTGTGTGTGTGTGTGTTTGTGTGTTTGTGTGTGTGTGTGTGTGTGTGTGTGTATGTGTGTGTGTGTGTAGGTGTGACTGCTTGTTTTACCTCTGCTCCTGTTTGCTCTGTGTGTTTGTCTCAGGTCATCCGTGCCGGTGTGGAACATGTTTTCTGTGTTTGCCTTGTGCCGGTGGACACTGTGTGTTTTTGCACCATTTTGTTTTGGCCCGAACACTTTTTGACTGGGTGTTGCCCGTGTGTGTGTGTGTGTGTGTGTGTGTGTGTGGGTGTGTGTGTGTGGGTGTGTGTGTGTGGGTGTGTGTGTGTGTGACTGGGTGTTGGCCTTGTGTTTGCCGGCACATGTGCGTGTCTTTGCATGCCAGCAAGTTTGCCCTAAATGCACCCGTTGTCTTCACTGTGACAACAGATGGATACAGATGGAACCAACAAGGATCACAGACTATCTGACGTTCTATCGCAGGTGTCATCAGACACATGATTGCTTATGCTGCTGTGTGTGTGTGTGTGTGTGTGTGTGTGTGTGTGTGTGTGTGTGTGTGTGTGTGTGTGTGTGTGTGTGTGTGTGTGTGTGTGTGTGTGTGTGTGTGTGTGTCCCTACCCTCTGCAGGTCCATGGAGATCGAAGCGACGGGCCTGAGTGGCGCTGCTGACCCGTTCAAGGAGGTCCGCATCCAGTCGGTGGTGGTGGAGTTCCTCCTGTCCAACGTGGACGTGCTGTTCAGCGACAGCTTCACCTCAGTAGGCCGCTTCACCACAGGTACGTCGCCTCGTGAGAGAGTGTGCATTAGTAGGTGGGGGGGGGGGGCTGTGTGCAGTTTGCACTGTGCAGTGTCCAGTGGTGCAGTGTCCAGTGTTCAGTGTGCAGTGTGCAGCGTCCAGTGGTGCAGTGTGCAGTGTCCAGTGTCCAGTGCCCTTCTGTTAGTCAGTGAGTGGTCCCCAGTCTGCTCTGTTGAGTTGCCATGGCATTCACGCTCTTGCCTCTCTTCCAGCGTGTCGCATCCCCCTGTTTGTTCTTCCTTTTGTCCATGGGTCTCTCTCTCCCCCCCCCCCCAGCTGTCCTCCATGGAGTTGGCCTGTATCTGTGCATGCAGCGCAGTAATGATTCTCGATGCTGAGTGAGTGTGTGGGCGTCAGGCTGTCTCTTTCTTGTGTGCTTATCAGCTGGTTGTGCGTGGGATCGCTGGCCCATCTCAGGTCTCTATGGTGATGGAAGAGCTCTGTTTGTCCGCTTCCCCCTCTTCAGTTTGAGGTTGCGTCTGTGTGATTGTGAGTGTGTGTCTGTGTGTGTGATTGTGTGGTAGTGGGGTAGTGCTGTGTGTGTGTGTGTGTGTGTGCTTGTGATTGTATGGTAGTGCTGTGTGTGTGTGTGTGTGTGTGTGCTTGTGATTGTATGGTAGTGCTGTGTGTGTGTGTGTGTGTGTGTGTGTGTGTCTGTGCTTGTGATTGTATGGTAGTGCTGTGTGTGTGTGTGTCTGTGTGTGTGTGTGATTGTGATTGTGTGGTAGTGCTGTGTGTGTGACTGTGGTGTTCCTGCGCTTGAGGCATTGTGGGTCCTGATCTGTGTGCTCTGGCCGACAGTATTTGTTGTGACGCTTTTGCTTCATTGCATTTGAGGGTCAAAACCAAGAGTGCTGTGTGAATAATATATGACGTGCACACATATAGGAGAAATGCTAAACTGTCTCTGCTCTTGCCCACCTCTCCTGAGCGTGCTTCTGCTACTGCTGCTGTAGAAGTTCATGATGCCAGGTCACCTTTTTCAAGAAATAAGTACTGATAGATACTGTACTGATACATGCTTTCCCCTTTTTCATGAAAATATGTTTCCTATCACATCATGTCAAACAGCTCTACATTGGCACGTTGAGGTGAATTACTTGGATTTTTAAAAAGTTCTCGATAGTTTACTTTGTCAGAAACGATACAAATATGTTTACTGGCTTTTGTGAGATGAGTATTTTGAAACTCAGTTGCTTTTTGTCAGACGATGGCAGCCTGGCCATCATAGCCTGCTGGAGTTCCTTTACAGATTGCATGCAATTAATAATAATGCACTGTGGCCTGCATTGTGTAGTTTATTCATTGCACATTACCTCCCCCTATTGGGATGGAGTGCAATGTGGTCTCATGTGCACCGCCTAGCCCGCCAAACCAGTCATCTCTGTCCACATGAGATTATTGGGCAGATGCACTAAGGAAATAAAATGGTGCCCTCTAAAATCTGAACATTATATAATTTTACCTGCTGCTGGATTCTATTAATCTCCTATTAAAGTCCTTCTAGATAGATAGATAGATAGATAGATAGATAAAGCTCTATTGCCACACAACAAAGTTGGTGGTATTCTTTTGTCAGAGGTAGCTCAGGCCAGTAGGAGGGGAGAGAAGGGGGTAGGGAAAACAATATACTCCAGGTCAGCTTTGGGAGTTCAGGAGTCTGATAGCAGAGGGAAAGAAGCTGTTATTGAAGCGTGTCGTTCCAGCTTCTTGAAAATTGTCAACTCTGAACTTGTTTCAGAATGAACTGGATGCATTTCCTTTTTCAAATTGGTGTTGCTCTTCTTGCTTGAAGCTGCCTGCCTACAAATGTCTGCTTTCAGATATCTGTCTATGCCTGAGAAAAAGATTCCAAGCTACTGGTTCATGCGGGGTGTAAAAACACTTTGGCCATATTTTAACTTTAATTTAAACTTTGTTGTTCATCACACATTAGCCTCATGTTTGCTCAGTTGTTGTCCATCTGTTCATACACAAGCCATCAAGTGTGATGTCATCAATGTGAGCCATGCCATGTGTGTAATATCCACGGCAGCAGCACAGGGCAGTCAGTCAAATGTGTGTAGCTCTCATCTTCATGGGGGCCATGCCATGTGTGTAATATCCACGGCAGCAGTAAGGTTGATTGGTCAGTGCCGTCCCAGAGCTCAGGCCACAACTGAGCCAGGTGTGTGTCTCCATAGCTACGGGCCAGTCGAGGCGCCCGCCAGTGCCAAAGCCCCGGAGGGCCCGTCTGGTGAGTCTGCAGGAGGCGCGCAGGGAGGTCACATGTGGGCCCGAGGACCCCACCCAGCCCCCCACCCAGCCCCACACCTCTCAGGACCCCATCCCATAGACTCACCACTTCTCTGTCTACTGACGGGGGGGGTCCTCCACCACCCCCGCTGTTGCACTGCCTAGTCCCATGGAGACGCCATTTATCACGTTGGCCTGGGTCTTCTTCATAGTCTTGTCCTGTGTCTACACTGTTGCTTTTGGTTCTCCTTCCACTGTTAAATATGGACGTTTGTGTGACCTGCATGGATGCTCAATCAGAGATGGTTGAACGTCTGCCAATTTCATTCCCACTCATCTCCACCCAGGGAAGCTTGGTTGAAATGGATATCAGAGTCTTAGTTATAGACTTGTAGTTTAGAAATTGTCAACTGTCAAAAGTAATATGTGAAGACAGCTTTCTGTCAAATTAATCAGAGTTAATGTATTCTTCCCATGTTTAAACATGACATTGCCTTAAGGAGAACAGGATTTTTGTGTTTTTTTTTATTATTTTGTACTGCAAAGTTGGTGTTTGCAGAAAGAGGCACTCAGGTGTGATATGGCAACTTAATGAGCCAGCAAAATGTGAAATTACTATTAAAAGTTTAAACAGATATTTAAAGCTTTGTGTTGGTGTGTATGCATGTGTATGACTGTTGTGTGTTCTGCTGTGTTTTGACTGTTTGCTGTCTTTTAAGTGGATGAGGCCGACCAATCAGGTAAAGAAGTCAGACATTTTATTTCCTGATCTAGCAGTGTTGCCTCCGCTTGTTAATCATCCAACTAAAGCCCCTTTATCCCAAGCTTTCCTGCAAAAAAAACCTGCGGTTTTGTGTGCTTTTACCAGTGAAATTGATCAAGAGTTTTTTAGAGTTCTATCGTCAATCCATCGCTATCTTTGGCCCAAAAGAGCTTCTTCCCTTGCTTTGTTGTACCAGGATTCTCTGACACGATCCTGATATCGACACCGTCCAATCAGGACTCTGTGCTCAGCTCCTGTTAGCCAATCATGCGTCCACTGTGCAAAGTACTGGACCAGGCGTTGAATTTAGAGACCTGCTGCCCTGTCAAGTAACCTTGAAGTAGACTTGCACTAAGTTGAAGAAAAAAAGAAAAAATCAAATCCAGTCCAAGTCTGTGCACAGTATGTGGGCCGTGTCGGAACGTTGCAGATGCAGATGCAGTGCTTTGACTTTTCTTTTCTCAGCTCTCCTTCCCTCCGGAGTTTTAGTGTTTTCTTGTCATCCCTGGCTGTTTGACCAGATGTTGTACTTCCTGTGATAATTCCCCAGCGCTGTGTTTGCCCTGTCTCTGCTGCTGCTGCCACCATATTGTCTGTCTCGCAGTATGCAGTCTTCCTCCTCATATTGGAACCGCACTAATAGTGTTCTCTTTTTCCTCCTATTTCCTCAATCATTTCACTCCTCTCAACCCTCATATACCGATCACTTCTCTCTCTCTCTCTGGTTCTCTATCCTTCCATCTTCTTCTGTCTCACTCTTTCTTTCTTTCTTTCTTCTATTGGTTTCTTTCCATCGGTCCCCCCTTCCCCTCTCCATCACTCTCTCATCCTCAGCAGGACGGCAGTCTCTCACCAGGCCGAAGTCGTTCGTCTCAACGCGGCTGCTGTCCCTGGAGGAGGCTCAGGCTCGGACGCAGGCGCCCCTGCTCTTGCAGGGGACTCCACTGCCCTTCCAGGGCAAGTTCCACACCGTGCTGGACCTCCCAGAGGACAGGTTAGTAGTGTGGTGGTCCTTTAAAAAGCCCAAATGTTAGTCAGTGTTGTGCAGCATGGCTGCACCATCCTCATGAGAATCCACATTTATTTCATTTATTTCTTTACCAATCAATCAATCAATGTATTTATTTGATCAAGAGGGACAGTGTACTTTCATGAACATTAAAATGTTAATGCATCGAATTGAAGCCAAAAGGCTAGTTTCCATTGGCAGTCCCCCTGTCAGACTGAAAAAAGGCTATACAACCTTAAAAAAAAAAGGCATTAATGTATAGTATATCATACATAACATTGACAATATGTCAAAAATAAAATAGATTAAAATAAAATCCCAATATACAAGCTCCACTAAGTCCTTAACCATGGGTAGAAGGGAAAGAACAAAGTGGTAAACAAAAGTAATTCTACTGCTTACTCTACTCTAACATACTTGTTTGCATTCACCAGATCAATATTAATGCAGGGACAGTTTGCTGAAAGGTTTGTGAGTGTAGCGGTGAAGTGCAGTGAAGTGTAGCTTGTGTGTAAATAAAGCCTTGGGCTCGGCCTGGTCTTGTTTGTTTTGATGGTTGAGTTCCCAAGATGCTTTGGGCGGGACAAGGTTAAGGGCCCCTGGCATCAGTCCCCACTCTATCAAACCTGACTGAACTTGTCCGATGTTGAGTACAGTGTAGAGAGATAGGGAAAAAATGGGTATTACTAGATTATCTTCTAATTTGTAAAGTTTTAAAGTATGAAACTTGTATTAAAAAGTATTTTGAAATATGTATAACAGAAACATGGCTTTGATAATTGGTATAACAGAAATCTCAAGACAATCACAATATAACAAAACCAGCTTTGAGCGACAACTCATTCCTCTACCCCCTTTCCCCTCTTCTCCCTCTCCCCTCTTCTCCCTCTCCCCTCTTCTCCCTCTCTCCTCTTCTCCCTCTCTCCTCTTCTCACTCCCCTTCCTCTGCCTCTCCCCTCTTTTCCCTCTCCCCTCTTCTCCCTCTCCCCTCTTTTCCCTCTCCCCTCTTCTCCCTCTCTCCTCTTCTCCCTCTCCCCTCTTCTCCCTCTCCCCTCTTCTCCCTCTCCCCTGACCTGCTCTCACTCCCCACTTCTCCCTCTCTCCTCTTCTCCCTCCCTCTCCCCTCTTTTCCCTCCCCCTCCTCTCCCTCCCCCTCTTCTCCTCTCTCCTCTTCTCCCTCTCCCCTCTTCTCCCTCTCTCCTCTTCTCCCTCCCCTTCCTCTGCCTCTCCCCTCTTTTCCCTCCCCCTCTTCTCACTCTCTCCTCTTCTCCCTCTCCCCTCTTCTTCTTCTTCCCTCTCTCCTGGCCCTGCTCTCACTCCCACCCCTATCCCAACGCCAAGGAGGAAGAGGGGGATGAAGGTTCGGAAGTCGGCTGGAGGAAGCTGGAAGACGTTCTTTGCCATCGGAAAGCCAGCTGGGTCGGGGCGCCGCAAGCCCATGAGGATCAGCTCCCTGTTCCAGCCGGCCACCTCTCACGCTGGTACAAACACATTTCCTATCTTATTCTCACGCTGGTACAGAGACATTTTCTATCTTATTCTCACGCTGGTACAAACACATTTTCTATGTTATTCTCAAGCTGGTACAAACACATTTTCTATCTTATTATCTCGCTGGCACAAACACGTTTTCTATCTTACTCTCTCGCTGGTACAAACACTTATGTGATCTTATCCTCTAGTTACAGCAGCGGCGCTGGCCAAGGCTCTTTCTAGAAAGACCAGTTAGTCTCATTACAGAAAAAAAGACATTTCTTTTCTCACTGGGTTGTTTGAGGCTTTTGCCACAGTTCAACCGTTTTAACACACGGCACTTATTTAGCTGTAGAAGGAGTTTTCATTCCTGAGAGTTTATTATTTTATTTTATTTGTCACAGACTGCTGGGTGTTTGCTCTCAAACTGCAGGGAGAGATCACAACAAACAAGAATTTGATTTCTTTGTGTGTTCTCTGTGTGATGTGCATATATGCCAGCCACGCACTACCAAGCCAGGGACTGTGGAGAGACTGATGTTAAAGTCTTGTTCACCGGACAGGCCGGCTGTCTTAATGCTGTTGTTCTCATTCCCAGGGGTCCGTGTGGATAGTGTGACGCTGCGCTCAGCCAAGAGTGAAGAGTCCCTGTCATCCCAGCACAGTGGCGCAGGTAAGATGACACCCAGGTATTATTACCTATAAACCATCGATAAACAAACCTGTTGGTATCTTAAGCTCAGCTTACACTGGACACAGTTTGGACCATCTTGATACCCTCATTTATCCCAGATAGAAGCCATCTTGAGCTCATTGGGAGACAGACAGGAGGTTAAGTGTAAGGGTTGGAGAATTTCCCGTGATTGTAGTTTTTTTATCCTCCACACTTGCTGCCTCTGCCTTTATTCCTTTTCTGTTATTTTTTCTCTCTCCGTCTCCCTTCCTTTTCTATCCCTCCCCTCTCCATTATATGGGGACAGTGGTACAGGAGGTAGAGAAGTAATTTAGTAATCAGAAGGTTGCTAGTACGATTCCCTGACGAAACGTCCTTGAGCAAGTCGCTGAACCCCTAATTGCTCCTGATGTGCAGTGTGCCATCAGTGTAAAATGTTAAATGTGTATGCATCCTTGTAAGATAAAAATGCCGAAATGTAAATGTATGTATTTCTCTCTCTCTCCCTCCTGCCCACCTTTATTGTGTTCTTGCCCCTCTGTTCCTCCCTGGCTCAGGTCCGGGTAAGCTGCAGCGTTTGCGTCGTCCTCGCTCCAGTAGTGACGGCCTCTCTCTGGCCGCCTCCATGGACCCTCAGCTGGTCCCCCAGCGGCCCCCCTCCCGCCTGCCCAGCAGCCGCTCCTACGACAGCCTCCTGCCCGAGGAGCGCCGCCGCGCCGCACAGGAGGAGGAGGAGGAAGAGGATGAAGACGAAGGGGAGGAGGATGAGGATGCCGTCTACATGCTGCCTGACTTCTCCCAGGACCCGGCCGCCTCCTGGATGGCCGAGGACGTCATCGACTTCAGCCCCACCTTCCTGGAGGACGGACCGGTGGGGCTAGGGGGCGGAGCCTCTGCCTCTGTGGCTGGAGGGAGAGAGTCCCCGCCTGCAGCCACGCCCCCTCCCTACCGCTGCCTCAGCCACCAGGGCCACTCCCACTCCCACTCCAGCAGCCAGCGCTCCGTCACCGAGGACCCGGACTCCGTCCTCAACCAGTCGGAGGCCGGCCCCCGCAGGAGCTTGATCCTGGCTGCGACGGCTCCTCAGACGCAGGTGTACTGCCAGCACAGGCCCTCTGCCGCCGCCGCCGCCGCCGCTGGCCCCACGCACTTAGCCGAGCCTGGCGGAAGCCCCTCCCACAGCCAGACCCCCTCGGCTGCAGGCTCCGCCCCCACTGCCCTGCCCCCTCAGGAGAGGCGCTCCTTCACCAGGAAGATGGTGCACGCCCTCTCGCCCAAAGCCCCCAAATCCCCCCCGCTGGACATCTCCGACCCCATCGCCATCAGCGTGCCCGCTAAGGTGAGATGGGCATGGCTGTTTAATGTACAACAGAAGCCCCATCATTTCTGCCCTTTCTGTAATTCATTCATTCATCATTGAACTGTACAAGTACAACTTACTGTACATTACTGGTACATATTATATTTACCATGACATTACATTGCCGTGTTGTTTCATTTCATTGTTATATATATTTAACAGTTGTTATATTTTGTATTAGTTTAACAATAATTAAGGAGCTTCCATTGATGCGAATGCTTGCCAGCACAAGGCTGGTCTGTGCTTTTTGCTGTGTATTCATCCTGCTGCACTCTGCTCCACAGGTCCTGGAGATGATTGGCGGCCGCGCTGGCGAACTGCAGCCCGTCGCACAGGGAGGCGGGCCCTCCCAGCCACCCCAGATGATCTCCATGCTGCTGAGGTCATGTGACTTCCAGCTGACGGAGAGCTGCCAGCAGGAGATCAGCAGCAAGCTGGGCCCCGAGGCCAAGATCAAGGGTCCAAGTGAGTAAACTAATCAATCAATCAAACTTTATTTGTACTTTATTTTACTTTATAAACTTTATTTCACATTTCATACGAGGAGGTTACACAATGCGCCTCACAGAAGGAAAAATGGGGGGGGGGGGGGGGGGTTACAAACACTTGTAAAGACACACAGATAATCCAGAGATAAATACACAGGAAATGACGTACTAGCATCACTGGCAAAAACTAAGACGTAGAACCCAGTTCAACAGTGGCCCAGTAGCTTAAAGATGGTTATAGTCCATTTTAGAAACAGGCTGAGAGAGAACTTGCAGCATTATACCATTGTTCAGCATGTAAATTACATTTTTATGAAGCAAATGCTTGATTGACAAAATGAAGGGCATAAATGGTTCAGTGTGACAAGGTTGTTTAGGGAATGATAGTTATTTAGTTTTGTATTGTGTGCATGACATTCAGATCATTTTAGCATTTAGCGGCTAGTTTGTGTCCCATTTTTGGCAGCTAATGAAATATGAACTTATCCCAAATGTTTTCCCGTCTACTCTGTCTTGTCTTAGGTATTATGGGTCCTACTGGGGTACCCCTACCCGCTCAGCAGCCCCCTCCGCCCCCACCCAAAAACCCTGCCCGCCTCATGGCCCTCGCTCTGACGGAGAGCGCCAACAAAGCCCTGCGCCACGGGGCTTCACCCCCCTACCGCCCCCCGCAGCCCAAAGCCCCCTCCGACACGGTCGACCTGCGCTTCCAAAGGTCGATGTCGGCGGATGCGAGTGAACTGCTCTCCGCGGATCCCAACCAGCTGTACTCCACAGTGCGCCCCCTATCTGTGTGGATGACTGAGGGAGACAGCACGAGCGCCGCTGAGCAGACTGGTGAAGCAGACCAGGAGCAGGAGCCACGGTCTCCCCCAGGACAGGTGTGTGTGTGTGTGTTTGTGTGTGTGTGTGTGTGTGTGTGTGTGTGTGTGTGTTTGTGTGTGTGTGTGTGTTTGTGTGTGAGTGTGAGTGTGAGTGTGAGTGTGAGTGTGAGTGTGAGTGTGAGTGTGACTGGGAAGTAGAATTCCCTCTATTAATCTTCTTGATTCCAAATATCCTAATTGTGACCTTTGTTGACCTTTGGTAGTCACTGTTTATTATCTGGCTGATAAGCCATTATGAAAAGTAAATGAAGATTTGAATATATTGGAACGATAACTTCCCCTGAACTGTTTGTGTCATTCCTTCTGTTATCCCCTAATGTCTGCATGTCTTTGTCTGACAGGAGACTGGAACTCTCTCCTCCACTACGTCGGTGTCTGACTCGGGGGCGTCCAACTCTGAGCTGTCAGCCGGGAGCTCCTCGGGAGACGGAGACCAGACTCCCAGCCCCATCTACAAGAACCAGCATCTGTCACCCCCGGCCCAGACGGCTCCCCCTTCCAAACCCAGCCCCTCTGCCTCCTCCTCCGACGCCCCGCCTCAGAGGAAACCCCCTGCATACTCCCGCCAGTTCTCTGCCCCGCACCTCCAGCAGCAGCAGAAATCGCCTGCTTCCGGGGGACTCTCCAAGCCCACCCCCCAGCCTCCCAACCCGACCCACTCCCATCTTCTGCACTCGCGCTCGGAGAGCTCCCCCTTGGCCCAGGTTCGTGCCTTCCAGCCCACTCGCCCCAAGCTGCCCCCCAAGCCCCAGGATCTAGCTCCGCAGCGGGGGCAACTCTCCACCAGGCCCGACCGGCAGGACTACTCCCGCCGCTCCCTGGATGCGGGCCGCATCCGCCGCATGCTGAGCCAGCCGCAGGGCACCCCACCGGGCCTGTCCCGGGCCTTTTCCGAACGGGTCGCCGGTACTTCTGACCTGCTCGCCCGCTACCACGCGGCCAGAACAGCTGGACAACCCCTTCCCCCTCCCCCGCCACCTCAACAGCAGCAGCATCAGCAGCAGCCCCCTCCTGCTTACATTCGACCGGTTCCCTCGTCCTCTGAGGACCCGGGCAAGGTGGAGAACTTCTACTATGAGATTGGAGCTCCCGAGCATCCGCAGGCACCTCCTAGCTACGCGCGACACAGCTACATGAACATGCGGCTGGACCTGGAGGGGAACTACCGACCCGCACCCAACGACCCAGCTCTGAACCAGAGACCCGTGTCTAGAGGACACCATCCCCAGGCTCCTGCCGGCGGTCCCGTTGGAAGGGCACCGCAGCTGTGGTCGGCAGAAGCGACGCGAGCTTGGGCTGTGGCCCATTCCCATGCCCATTCCCAGTCCTTCTCCTTCTCCCACGGGCACTCCCACCAACAGAGGCTCCCCCAGGAGAGCCATGGTCCGCGCCCCCAGCGCCAGTCTTCGGCCTCCGTCAGACTCTCCCGCAGCGAGCTGCACCCCATCCCGATCACCAACAGTGCTGGCACACCCCTGTCTGTGCACCAGCGCAGCTCAGCGCGAACCCAACGCTCACCCTCGGGGGAACCCGCCGCCCCCCAGCTGCACCCCTACTTCGAGAATGGCAAGGTGTGCTACCGCTACGTGGAGACCCCCAAAGGTGACGAGCCTGCGGCCTCCTCCTCCCAGCACGCCTCAGCCAAACCCCTCCACTCCCAGCCAACCCAGCCCTCCCCTCCGCAGGCTCACAAGCCTCCGCCCAAGGAGCAGTGCCAGTCGGAGCCCGTTTATGTCAACTTCCCCTTCGCCGGTTCCCAGAACGCCGCAGCCGGTACCAAAGGCTGGCTAACCACCGACCTGGACGGTAACGCCCCTCAGGTGTCCGAACCTCTGGCCCCGCCTCCTGAACCTCCACCGGAGGAGATGCAGGAGTCGCCACATCACACCCCTCAGCTAGACAGCCCCTCCCACAACTTTGAAAGCCCCACCCACCACAGCCCGATGCCAGATTCCCGCTCCCTGGACATTCCGCCTGTCTCGTCGTCAGCTGCCTCCCACTTCCGGAGTCGTTCGGATCCGCAGAATCCCAGCGCGGAGAAAAGCCAGGGTCCCAGCCAGAGCCTGAGCGGGAAGGAGATCGCCTCGCTGCTGATCGAGAAGCTGGCGGAAGAGGAGACGGAAGGGGGTGCCTGCACCGTCGCGTCATCCTCTGCCTCGTCCTCACCTCACGTAGAGCACCCACCAAACCCTTACGCCAGTCAGCAGCAGCAGCATCAGCAGCAGCCGCCTCCAGCCTACAACGTCTACACTCCGGCGCCGACCCGGCAGAGCTCACTCCGAGACCCGACGGGAGCCTTCCACCGCCAGGACCCCCTGCGCAGGTCCTCGGGTGGTCAGTACCGGCAGGCGTTCGACGTCATGCCATCTGGCGACCAGGTTCTGAAATACTACCGCAGTCAGGACTTCATGCCTGGGCCCCAGGGGGAGGCCCCTAACCAGAACCCCTACCCCCCACGGACTCACTATCCAGACTCGGCTTATCAACAACACCGCGGACCCCAGGACCCACGCCTTCCATACGCGGGTTCCCCACACGCTTCTACCCCCCCGTCGGCAGCCTTCTCCAACCTAGCCCTGGGGACTCCGAGAGGGTACGCGAACCAACCTGGGGGCTTCCAGTACAGCCAGTACCCTGTCCAGCCCAGCCCACAGTATCCCAACACGCCGCGCCGGGACGTGGTGATGGATCCGTCACTGCGACCCCCGGCGTATCGCAACCAGAGGGGACTGGCCCGACAAGGCAGCATACCTGGGCCTAACTGGTCCATCCACACCGAGGGCCAAACCAGAAGCTACTGCTGAACGGGGAAGAGAGGCTTACAAAAGCACAATAAGGCACAAGGAGCACCCTGGCCCACAGCGAAAGCTCATCTTACTTATCAACCTTTAAGACGAAGTGTGAGACAAGTGTGAGACAAGTGTTCCACGGGTACAGGGAGCAGCTTTAAGCGCATCTATGCCTACAGCACTACAGGGACTCGTCAGCGTTAGACCGTGTCACGACTTTAGGACTTTAAGAAAGGCTTTACGCATCTCTCCCATGAGGTGTAACAACTACAGCAATGAGAGCGATGACATCCATCAGGACTGGCAGAATCAATCAATAAGGGCCTCCGTCCAGTCTTACCCTATTAACCCCCCGCGCCCCCCCGTAAATGGCTTGGCACCACCCATCCATCCTCCCCCATGTTACTTTCCTGACCTCTCTCACTTGACACCGGACCAATGAAAATGCGGATGTGGCATGAATGAGGACAGATCAAAGAAAAGAACCGTTAAGTGGCTTAGATTTGAAAACATTCCAGAACAGACTGTGCTTGCCCAGCAGAGGGCGCCGGAGAAGCGTGTTAGCTGCTATGCTTTATAGTGGAGTATCAGGTATTCCTGCACACCTAGGTTTTGTTGACTTTTTTTTTTTTCAGGTGTAGGTCTCGTTGGTTTTCAGTTACTGTACCTCTCGCACACTATAGCACAGTAAAAACTGTACAGGGAAATCAGTTTAGTATTTTGTTTCTTTTGTTTCCTTGAGGAGACAGAAACAAATATTCTTTAAAAAGCTGCTGGTAATTTTAATGGACTTTCAAGGCTTTTTTTTAACTATTTCTCCATTTGAATATTCTGCTTTGACATGTTTTCAGTAGTTTTGTTAATTGCTTTTTACATTTGTAATTTATTTTAAGTTTTTCATTGTGAAGAAGTCATGTAATATAGTTTTCTGGGTTTGTTTTGATTGGATTCTTTAGGGGGGGGGGGGGGGGCGAATGTGAATAAGTAGAATTTGTTCGTCTTTATCCCTGAAAAGTGTGTAAGAGTGAACAATTTGCGCGCATTTCTAGGTGTGTGTGGGTGCGCGTGAGCGCTGGTGTGTGTGTGTGTGTGTGTCCTAACAGCTTCGTCTGCCTCAAGGTACGCTACAAAAAGCACATTGTTAGGAAATGTTGCTGAAGGAAAACACTGCCTTGTGTTAAAAGAAGGTGATCAGTCTAAGGAGCACTCATGTTCCCCTCATGGTTCGACCAGTGTGTGTGTGTGTGTGTGTGTGTGTGTGTGTGTGTGTGTGTGTGTGTTTGTAAGTGTGTGTGTGTGTGTGTGTGTGTGTGTGTGTATGTGTGGGAATTGTTTCGTGTCGTGATCTAAATCTACACATCCTTCAAGGATGTCTTTTTTTCTCTCAAACAGCCCCTAACAATAATCAGTCTTACTATCCGGTGCCATCCCCAATGCATTGTGGTCTGTACTCAGCATGGACGTCTGTATGGTCGATGGATAGTATTTTTGACTAAACTCTCTTTACTGTTCCATTGGGGGACAGTGTTTCTCCTTGGTCACTGCATGAAAGTGTATGTGAAAAAACTTTGGAATTTGTATTCTTCAATGGTACTGGTATGAAGGTAGATTTTTTTTCTACTTTTTTTTTTTTAGTAGCTTATAGCTATTTTCATCCAAACAGACTACTTGATCTCTATATCTAAATGGTAAATGGTAAGCAAGGAATGCCAGATTAATAAATCAGTCATAAAGTGATCCTGTTCGTAAACGAAACATGTAATGAAGTGCTTGTCAGACATGCACATCATATATTTTTGTGCTTCCTTCCATTTTGTCCCTGGATTGTTTACTGGTTCCATCCATCACAACAGGAAACTTACTCTAAGAGGTTAGCTGTGCCTGGTTAGACATATTAGAACAGTTCAAATAATTTCTGCCCAGTGATCAGCAATTCTCCTACCATGTCCCCGTTATTCAGTTCCCACCAATAGCACTGGAAAATTAAGGGGCTGCGTTGTGGTATTTCTTTGGGTGCAGAAAAAAAAAAAACCGCTAAGGATGATAAAAGGAAATACAAAAAATTTGTATCGGTTGTTCTTGAGTGACAGCTAGATGTGGTAGCTTTTGTTAGCACCCAGCAGTCACTCAGTTCTTTTGGTGCCTTTTCAGGAGGAACAATCAGTCATCTGGAAACTGAACAGTAAAACAAAAAGGTGTTGAGGCGTGGCTGTGATCTCATCTGCAGCCTGTGAGCAAACGAACGAAAGCAGCTATCTTTGACTGCAGCACCAGAGAGCGAGCCAATGCCCTCGACCCCAGCACATCTGTTGTCTCTGAGAATCTCTGTTGACGGAAGACAGCGTTGCACACTTTTTTTGTACAATGTAACTTAACCCGCGGTCTTAGACTTGGGCTAATCGCTGTGATGGTCTGAAAGGTACACGGTAGAGCATGTATGTTGTCTTGACATATTTTCTTGGTACAATGTGAGCCTTGGTGTGTGTGTGGCCGGGGGGTGGGGGTGTCTGTGTCCGTGTGAATGCTCCTTCTGTTGGACTCATATCTATGCAGTGAAGTACATTGAGACGTTCTTTCAAGTTGGAAACATCCTCCTTTAAAATGGCTATACTACCTAAGTGTGTATGTATGTGTGTGTGTGTGTGTGTGTGTGTGAAACAGACTGTGTGTGTGTGTGTGTGTGTGTATGTGTTGGTGTATGAACGCACTGTAACCTGAACTTTCAGTCCAATGTTCTCCCTTCGGCCTTAGAGCACTTTGCAAAAAAGGCAGTTCATCTTATTTTGTAATATTTTCCAATGTGTGAATAAAAAGTTGATGGACACATCGATGACACAACCTTGTCATTGTCTCCTCTGTGTTGAACAGTAAAGCTATCACTGTAACCTATAAACTATGACCTTGTGTTATATAGTTTGAAGTGTAAACCACACTTCACATTGCCTAATGCTTCACAGCATCATCAGTATCCCAGGATTATTTTGTCCTCTTGGCAGTAGCTGAGGGACAAACAAGCAGCACTGACATTGTGACTAGGGTTCAGATTTAGCTCGTCTCAAATTATGTTTTTCACCTTTTATCAGCTAAAATCCTCTTCTTCATTTCCTTTCTACTCCGAGGAGTGCTGCTAAATCCCTTTGTCCTGTGAAGTGACACTGTTTCAACTCTTGCCTCCATTATCTGCTGTAATTTGAGTGGATGGGATTTTATCCAACACCCGGTTCTTTAACCTGTTAGTCCAGTTCCAGCTGGCAGATCTGTGTACACCCCAACGTAGCCCACGAAAACAAACATCATGCCCGCTCTCCGCAAGTCAAGACACCGCTCCAGGGTCACAAACAAGGTGTGTGCTAACGGTTTCACGTGCTGGGTGTGTCACAGAAATAAGTGACTATTTTAATGGAATTCAAGTAATAAAACACATCAAGACAATTTCAGACATGTATTCTAAAGTTCGATAGAAATTTTAATACATACTGATATATTATTCATTCAATAATGGGATCATATTTTTAAAAGATTGCTCAAATTGATGGCAAACTGTAAAATATAGGCAGAAACATTATTTTAAATATTCAAAATAGAAATGACAGCTGGTAAAGCAAAGCTGAAATAATGGTCATAAAAAATTGTTCTTACGCAAGTTAGGTTTTTTTTTTAACAGTAAGTGTAAAAAATACAAGTAAACAGAAAAATATAAAGCCATTGCCAGACAATTCCATAACAAGAGATATACATATGAAGACAAACATCATGTTTTTTGACCCGTCTGGCGTTACATGGGAATCATCCCATGCTCTGCAGAAGAAATCCCCTTTCTTCAAATCTTTAGATAGAACACCATGGTCAGCAGCATGAGCCAGAACTAAAATGGATGACACTCCATGTTAGTGTATGCAATTATGTTCTGTGTGTCTAAATTAAACAGGCATGCCGCCCAATATAACCAGGCTTATATGTAAAATAAGAAGAAAAAGAAACCTGTGAAATACATTATTCAGTTTTGACATGCAATGATATTGTGAAATGGTAGAGACACCATAAAAATACATTTCCTTAGGACATCCCTCTCTACAGCCTAACGGAATCTCCACCTACTGCGCACAGGTAATGCACATGGCTTTTTTCCACACGAACAAATCGGTGAACTTGAATGAACTGAAGTGATATGGTATCATGTATCAACTTAAAAATGAAGGTCAAAAGTGGTCAGATGTGCTTCAAAGCAGTCTGAATAACTCCATGAAATTTTGAAAAATGTACGGAGGTTCGTTCTGAGAATCCCCCATGGCTTAATAATACCAGGTTTTGATTAGTCACATCAATTATTACTCATGTGTTTTAGTTTTAGAAATATGATTAGATTTTGTATCATATGGGAAGTGAGAAGATTAAGTAGTCAAGAAAACTCACCATGAACATGAGGACAGAGAAGCCATACCAACTCACAGCCCACGTGTACCGACTGAACACTGACTCGATGTGGTCAAAGCAGCCCTGAGGAATTAAAGGTCACATCCTTTACTTGATCAATCACGAAGACATACTCTTCCCAACTTTTACAGACTCTTCCCAGCTTTAAATTACTTATTATTATTCATTATTACAAATTATTTATCGTTTTAACCACTTGTGTGCCAAAAGTGAGACTTATTCTGGTGAAGCGCTGCGGTCTCTCTGTATGAAATCTGACTTTCCAGTGGGGATTCTCCACATGCTGTACAACCCACCTCTGAGAACAGGGTGCTGTTCAGGCCTATCTTACAGCCCTCCTTATCTGCCACCTCATGGTTGCTGAGTCTCTTGCAGCACTGCTGAGGCCAGGGGTACGCTGTGCCAAACTCCATCCGGAACGTGGAGTTGTAGTCTATCCAGTCCTGTGGACTGTCTGCTCCACAACATCCAACCTAAAGACAGGAGAAGATGAAGATGAAGATGAAGATGAAGGAAGAGAAATGTGTCCAGTTCATCACATCTGCAGTATAATCCCTGTTGCAGTGTGGAAATAAGCGTGAGGACAAAATTCGGAAAGATTTCATCACGCTTCCCTAAAAAATGAATGGCTCTGTGGATACATTCAGTTCAACCCGAGCTGAAGTGCCCCAGTTGAAAAAGGATAAAGGAATATCTTTACAGCACATGTACTTAGCTAAGTTATGGTTTTAGAAATTGCAAAGAATGAAAGCTAGTTTGGTATAATGAGGGAATCTGTGAATCTGAAAATGGTCCTTAGGTCCGCAGCTGTGATAAAAATATAACTGAACTGATGATGGCCAGCTGACATATGATCCGAAGTCCTTCACCTCATACAGGTCAACAATTTCTCATGACAAGTCAAGAGTGTCCTGATTCCATGCTTCCCACACACCACTCCTGTAAACTGGTTCTTTTACTAACACCCAAACAACTAGGCATGCTGTGTCAGGTCAATACAGAAGACACATAGGGTGGTATAACTGTGTGTGTATAATGTGTGTGTGTGTGTGTGTGTGTGTGTATGAGAGAGAGAGCGAGAGAGATTGTGAGTGAGTGAGTGAGTGAGTAAGTGTAGGTGAGGTGAGGTGAGGTGAGTGTGGGAGTGTGAACTAGACATGCTGTGTCAGGTCAATATAGAAGACACGTAGGGTGGTGTGTGTGTGTGTGTGTGAGAGTGTGTGAGAGAAAGAGAGAGAGAGAGAGAGAGAGAGAGAGAGAGAGAGGGCGAGGGCATGACATTCACGACACAGTACCTTAAAATCAAGAAGATTCAGTCAACTCTCCGAATGTACACACCCAAACTACTCAAGTTGTAAGGTGGCTAGTAACTGCTCACCTCACGCATCACCCTGTTCCAGGTCGCTGTGATCTGTTGCCCGGCAAAACTGTCATCAGCATAATATTTCAGCATCTGCTTCTTCACCAGGTTGCTGTTACCCACCAGCTATAATCAAAGGGGAGGATATGAGAGATTAAAATATGAAAGAAGGTGGCCTGACACAACTGTAGTTCTACTACACACTTCAGAACGTAAACTACATATCAGAAAGCACAAGTTACAGGAGTTATGTCCTATCAGATCCTTCCCCAAAAGTACTCACATAGTCTCTGTGGGTTGCTGCCGTGATGCAGGAAGCACATTCGAAGATGAAGATTATAAACATCAATATCAGGTACTGTCAGAAGAAGAAAACCCCTCGCTCAGGTTAACTAAAAGATGGCTACACAACTGGTATATGTGCTATGTGCTCTTTTCCCAGGCACACATGAGAAGCATGACACACGTGTAAACACCTCTCATTCATCTCTGTTCGGCATATGCCCTTACCAGTAGGACGAGTAGACGGCTATGTTTTACTACAGCCAAGATGCCAAATACAGTGGTGCAGAAGAAGGCAAAGCCTGTGAAAATGGCTATCCAAGCCCCAGCAAAGATATCATCCTTCCCTGAGACCCCTGATATTGGATACAGCTCATATCCATCCACTGCCACCCAAATGGCCAGGGCAAAAAGAGCCAGGCTTGCTGCCTGTTGGTGGGAATACAAATGATGAATTACAGCGAGTCAGTCAGAGTAAGTGGTGGGCTAAGCTTTAGAAATAATGGAGGGGGGAAAAAGAAACTTACAGCCCCAAATGTATTTAAAAGAATGAGAAAGACCATAAAGCAAGTGTTTCCTCCATCAGCCATGGTGGCAACGTGTGAGCCTCAAATGACCTATCTATGGAGAAAGTATAAACAATGCCATTATTTGAAATAGCATTTAACAAGGATAACTATCGAGGCCATATACCACGCCATTACTATACACAATGTTAAAGACAGCAAGCCAAAAAGGCGTCTGACCAATTCAACAGTTACAATTATCTAATTGCGAGCTATGGAAGTAGGCTAATGTTTTGTGAAACAATATTAGGCTGCTTTAAATTCCTCTTGTGCTATAAAAGCAAATTTACAGCACAAGTTTAGAAAGTTAAGAAAGTGATTAACCAAATTTAACAACATTGCTTACCTGCTTACGCCTCTCAAAGATCGCACCTGTCGCTCCCGCTACGCTCACTTCTTGTGGAGACTTGATCCAGTTGTTGATAGGTGGATAACTATATGGTGACGTAGGTGTCCCCATATTTTCAGTGAATGAATACCGTCACTGTATTCAGCTGCCTCTTCACAAATAATAGACTTAATTGTCCGTTTAAAATAGAATTTCCATTTCAAAGGCGATAGATGCGGTGTGACAACTTGAATAACTTTTAGAAATGCTCCTGAATGACAAAGTCGTCATTTTGTACTTTGATATGACAATGAGGGCACACCTCGTGGTCAATCTATTAATAATGGTACAGACATCGTTATAGTTCGCAGTGCAGTGTGTGGAAAGCCATACAGCTAAACGTATAAGTAGCCTACGTCTAGTCTCTTTTTTTTGGGGGGGGGGGGGGGGGGGGGCTCTATATTAGGTTCATAACGCTTCCTGCAAGGTGTAATCATGACATCTACTGGGTTCTGCTGGAAACGCTCATCTGGGGCATGTAATGGGTTTGATTGATGTTCCGGTATGCACCTGAGACGATTTCTTTCAGAACTATGCGTTGATTTCCTGTATTTTCGCCAAAGCATTTTGAGATGTATGACTGCAGCTTACATCTCTAACAACTAGGTTATTGACATAGAATAGCCTTATTTTCCACCTCAGGAGTAATATAGGCTTTTCCTCTTGGCTAGTCACTCAAACTGCTGTTTGGCCAACACTGATGTTTACACTGGTGACTCAATTGTCAAACACACCTGATCCTTGCTTAGCAGTACAGGATATACAGATTATCATTTCAGTTAGGTAAGTCAGTCTGACAGAATAATACACTTTGGATGTTGCTGGCCTGCCAAATTTGGTATAGTAACTGAGAGGAAAATCTGTTTAACGTGAGTATTTTTGCCATATTCTTCAAACGCCATCTTGCAATTGACCATTGCTCTTTGACTAGAACGTTACAGCCTATCTACTAGGATGTAGTAGTCTAC
The DNA here is from genome assembly GCF_963457725.1 of Sprattus sprattus. NCBI lineage: Eukaryota > Metazoa > Chordata > Actinopteri > Clupeiformes > Clupeidae > Sprattus > Sprattus sprattus. The sequence continues at coordinate 21,962,425 of NC_137917.1, read as the reverse complement.
TTGTTTACTGGATAGGAATGGTCCTTTCTTATTACACCTGTTAAAGATACTTTTTTACAGACATAAAGAAAAGTCAGTGTTTTTAATCATCTCTTCTAATCCAATCGTATCGTTAATAGTAGTACCTTGTATTTTTTTTACAATTTTTTTTACACAGTTCCACCACTGAGCTATGCAGGGCAAACTGAGTGAAGAGCACATTAAGCTTGTGCTTGCGGCATGGAAAATGGCTCCAAGGGTGTTGGGACTTGAAAAGCAGCTGCTTACAGCTCTGGAGCTATATGAGAGCTTCTCACTAGATGTAGTCATAACCGGAGGTACACCTGAGGCCAATGCACGACTGGCCAGAGCTGTCTGTGGACTAAAGGATGAAGAGGACGGCCTCATAGTCGAGGAACAAGTAGAGGAGGAAGAGGAGGAGGATGAAGAAGAAGAAGATGACGAAGATGACGAACAAGAAGAAGAAGAAGAGCAAGATGAAAGTGATGGGGTAGGGGAAGAGCTAGAACAGAGTGATATGGCTGCTGTAGACACAGAAAGCAAAGAATCTGCAGAGCATAGAGATGAAAGTAGAGAGGAAGTGCGGAGAACAGAGCATGGCCTCCCAGTGGTCTCCCATCCTTATGTCCCCAATGTCCGTGTATGGATTTTAAATGGGCATTCTGCGCCGTATTCTGCGCCGTATTCTGACCGTCCACCCAGTGCAGGCTCCCTCTATGACCTGCTGGTGGTCCTCACCTCAGAGCTGCGCCAGGAGGACCACATGGGGTTTATCACGGCGCTACGTGAGAGGGACCAGCCTCTGTTCCTAGTTAGAGCAGACCAAGAGGCGGACCTGGTCAAAAAGGAACTCCAAGGGCCTTGCAAGACCTGTGCCTGGGAGCGCATGACCAAACGCAACTCTGAGATACAGCGCAGGAGGAGGGAAAGAGAGATGACACAGGACGGCCAGGACCCACCCAAACTAGTGGGAATTACAGAGATCGGTGGGCTTCTCCGCTCTGTCCTTCCAGAGATGAGGAAGAAGGCTTTTTGTCAGTTTTTGCGGGATGTTACCCAAGAGCTCGGAAATAATTCTAAGTAAGTGCTAACGCTTAAATACTTTTGACATTTTGTAATGCTTGTGCCTTAAGTGAAGATGGTTATTGCTACTGGTATTTTGACTCCTGTTGGGAAACTTAAAACATTTATTTCTCTCAATTCTTCAGGTCCATAATCTCAGCCGCCCTAGATACAGGGAAGGTTAAGAAGGAAGATATTGACAAGATTTCAGAATTTCTGCCGTCCAGGGACCTGACCAACCCTCCCTCCAGGCTTCTAAGTATCCTGAATGCCATGGAGGACTTTCGGCTGGATGTGGGCGTCATGGGGCCCACAGGCTGTGGCAGCTCCAGCCTCATCAATGCCCTCCTGGGGCTGAAGGGTGGAGATGAGGGGGCGGCACCAACAGGTGTTACTGAAACCACCCTAGAGCCCCTGGCATACCCATACCCACAACTCACCAACGTGGTCCTCTGGGACCTCCCAGGGATAGGCAGGGTTGGTGGGCTTAACACCGCCTTACTTTCGGGGAGTAGGGAGGCTTTTCCCCTGCCCTCTGAAGTGCACCCCACCTGTGATGTCTACATCCTTCTGTCACCCCTCAGACTCAGTGTGGACTGTGTGCGTCTGCTGCACCATATCTCAGCGACGGGTAAACAGTGCTACTTGGTCCTGTCCAAAGCGGATCAGCTTGGCGAGGAGGGAGTTGGCGAGGTGAGGAAGAGGAGTGAAGAGGTTTTGTCAAAGCTGGGTTACCAGCAGATGGTTTATCCACTGTCTGCACTGCAGCCAGAGAGGATGGACTTTCTCAAACTGACAGAGACACTGCGTCTTTCCGTATCTCATCACAAGAGACAGGCCATGGCCCGGCATGTTGCAAAATTACTGGAGCAGGAAATATTTGACAGAAAAACAGAGTTGTGTAAAACAATGTGAAAGTTCGAAATAATTATGACAGTAATGTTTTATGCAATACAATTTCTATGTGTGCATATTTTCAAGCTTAAAAAAGGATAGGAGGTAGTGGTACACCCCAGCATAGAACATTTTCTCTAAACTACACCTGCAATTAACATATACTTATGTCATATCTGCACTACCTACTGCTAAATAGCAATATTACTGCTCATGTTCATAGTCTTTGCCACAGTTATACTATCAATACTGTTCATACTGCACATATCTTATTTCATACTGTATATATCTTATTTTTGTATATATTAGTACCATACATATATATACATACTCTGCACTTTTCTGCTTTCTTTGCACTTCTGGTTAGATGCTAAACTGCATTTCGTTGTCTCAGTACTCTGTGCAATGACAATAAAGTTGAATCTAATCTAAAAGGATGTTTTATTAATTGTTCCCAGTTTATTTCTAGTTGTTCCTTCTCATGTTTGAGTACCCTACATTCATATTCTAAATACATACTTTTATTATTAACAAAAGACCTATGAATGAATGAAATGTTTCTACCTCTGCTGATTCAAAAGAGTGCCAAAATAAATACTGTCCTTATGTCCACAGATCTCAAGGGAACCGCACCCAGATTAAAATGTTCCTCGCTTGAATTGAAAGATAATACACCATGGCTGCTCAAAGATGTGAGAAAGTGTTTTACAGATTTTTGCAGTTACTGTGAAACATCACAAATATTGTACAATGAGCTTCACCTTTAAAGGCTTTATGATGTCGAACTGCATGTCTTCATCCACTACACTAGATGGCAGTCCATAAACGTAATGGGTCTAAATGAATTCACCTTTGAAAAAGAAGAAGACTTCAACATTGACTACGATTGGCTGTAACCCTTGTTGATAAACTGGTCACAAGCCGACCGATATACCTACGCTCAACTGTCAAATTGATGTTATTAAGCATAATTTTTCGCTAATACATGAAGGATTTCAAGATCTATAACCCTACAGCTAAAGGTAAGAGCTTAACAAAATGTAATGCGTAATGATTACAGGCGAACACACGCGAGTAGTAGCAACTTAAGCGCTTCTCTTTGCGACTTGTGTAACTCTTATGTAGTCTGTTACGAAACGTGCATAGAAAGGTTATCGATAAATGCATCCAGCTTGGTTCCTGCGGCAAGTCTTTAACACATACCACTGCTGATATCGAACATGTCTTTGAATGCGTTCCTAAATGGGTTGTCGATAGTGGTTGCATGCGAGCAGAAAGACAAGTGTGGACTCACTCAAGCATGTTAATGTCTCTTTCCCTTTTCAAATGGTGGTGTCTCAACAAGGAATATATGTCTTTTTGGATAAATTAAGGCCTTAAAGAAAAGAAAAGCTAAGCAGAGCATCGTCATCACTACACATTGCACTTTTAACCACAAACCCGTGCCTTTAACTTTAAGGAGCGCCGGAATGTCAAGAACAATGTTTTATACAACCACTGACTTCTGTTGCACTTGTGAATGTCTGTCAGCGATAACAAAGGCGGTTTGACACCTTATCAAATTCAGCACTGCACCCCTAGCTTGCCTCCGCCCGCCTTTTTGGTGGGAAGACGTTGATAATTTGTGAACGCTACTGTATCATTCCGTAATTTGGAGACTTTGGATAATTTTTTGAGGGCCAGTTAGCGTTTTCAAAAAAACTGGTAAGCCTGCCAATGCACGTTTTAGGCATTTCGTTTATTTCTTGTAATTAAAGTATTCTTTACCTCTAATGAAATGTGCCTCTGCGAGGTGAAGCAAAATTAGTTTCCAGTCACAGTGACCCATTTCTTAACAGGTATGTGTAGCCTACTTGACAATACATTGCATGTCAGGGAATATTACGGAACTGGTGACTCGTTTTAGAGTTTTTTTGCTAGTAGTTGTCCCCCACTGTCGTATCAGTTTATGTCAGTTTAGTTCATTTTTTATGTTCTATGTTTTATGCCACTGTAAAACCAGTTGATTTACCCTTCAATGTGATGTGTTATGTTAAAATAATTTGCCACTCCTGGTCCTAAACCTCTCCACTCAATTTGTCCCACTCAGGCGTGGGAGTCAGGGTTCAATGCAGAAGACGGTGGCTGTCCTAGGGGGAGGGATAGGGGGCCTGTCTGCCTGCTATCACCTCAGTAAGAGCCCCCAGGTCTCCAAGGTAAATCTCTCACATACAGTCTCTCACTGCCATGCCTTTGTCTTGTTCTGTCTTTATGTAACACCTACTTTGCGTTATGTTTTCTTAATATTATTATTATTCTGTTACAATCCTCCAAATGAGGGAAGCAAAAAGAAAAGAGCTATATAAAAAATAAAGTATTATTATATACAGCCGCGGAAAAAATTAAGAGACCACTTCAAAATTATCAGTTTCTCTGGTTTTACTATTTATTGGTATGTGTTAAAGTAAAATGTACACTTTAGTTTTATTCTATAACCTACTGGCAACATTCCTACCAAATTTCAAATAAAAATATTGTCATTTAGATCATTTATTTGCAGAAAAATGACAATTGGTCAAAATAGCAAAAATGATGCAGTGTCTTCAGATCTCGAATAATGCAAAGAAAACAAGCTCATATTCATTTTTAAACTACACAATACTAATGCTTACACTTAGGAAGAGTTCAGAAATCAATATTTGGTGGAATAACCTTGATTTAAAATCACAACTTTCATGTGTCTTGGCATGCTCTCCACCAGTCTTTCACATTGCCGTTGGGTGACTTTATGCTACTCCTGGCGCAAGAATTCAAGCAGCTCGGCTTCTTTTCATGGCTTGTGACCATCCATCTTCCTCTTGATCACATTTCAGAGGTTTTTTATGGGATTCAGGTCTCGAAATTGGGCTGGCCATGACAGGGTCCTTATCTGGTGGTACTCCATCCACACCTTTACTGGCCTGGCTGGGTGGCATGGAGCATTGCCCTGCTGGAAAAAACATTTCTCAGAGTTGGGGAACATTGTCAGAGCTAAAGGAAGCAAGTTTTTCTTCCGGGACAACGTTGTACTTTGCCTGGCTGAGGTTTGTAAAAGACCATAAGGATTGAAAAAAGCGGACTGGAGGGTCTTCTAGTTCGTCTTCTCTGATGAGTCCAATTTTCAGCTTTGCCCAACACATGGTCGTCTGATGGTTAGACGGAGACCTGGAGAGGCCTACAAGCCAGAGAGTCTTGCACCTACTGTGAAATCGGACTCATCAGAGAAGACGAACTTAGAAGAACCTCCAGTCCGCTTTTTCAATCCTTATGGTCTTTTACAAACCTCAGCCAGGCAAAGTACAACGTTGTCCCGGAAGAAAAACTTGCTGTTGCCAGTAGGTTATAGAATAAAACTAAAGTGTACATTTTACTTTAACACATACCAATAAATAGTAAAACCAGAGAAACTGATAATTTTGAAGTGGTCTCTTAATTTTTTCCGCGGCTGTATATTGTCCTTGCTCACTTCATTCTAACTCTCTGTTTCTCACTTACTTTGAGTTGTGTTTTTTAAAATATTATTGTTCTGTTATATTATTATTATATTATTATTCATCCTTGCTCACTTCATTCTTTCTCTCTGTTTCTCTACCTGTAGGTTGTGGTGCTCGAGGGCAGTGGACGCTGTGGGGGTTGGCTGAGTTCCACACGCAGAGAGGATGGGGCGGTGTTTGAACACGGGCCTAGAGGGGTCCGGCCTGCAGGAGCAGTCGGGACGAACACACTCAACATGGTACTGTTTGCTTGTGCACATATACACATCTGTTTGTGTTTGTCTGCCTGAGTGTCTACCTTTTGTCGCGCAAAGTCATTCATCGCCTATCGCACCATATGAGTGTTAGTATATCTTTAAAAAACTCGAACTTGTTTACCTTGATTGATTGATTAACTAAATCAATCAATCAATCAATCAATCAGTCAACCTACCTTGATGTTGATTCCATGAATCCATAATTAAAATGTAAAATTCGGTTGTAGTGCTTCTATGCCACTGAAAGCTCTACTGACTTTTGTAATCTTTTAATTACCGCCATCATCACACACCATGTATCTGATGTTCCCATCATGCCATTTGAAAGTAGCAAAAACGACTTCAGATTAGGGCTGAACGATTGATATTATTTAAATCATTCATAACGTTTTGTTGAGGAATAATTTTTTTTAAATCGCATACTAAATCGCAATCGCAATATTGGGGGGGGGGGGGGGGGAAATCCCAATTAGATTATTTTCCCAAATCCTTCAGCCCTACTTCAGATGTAGTTAAAACTTGAACATGAAAAACATCAGACTGCCATTGGATTCTTCACTGAACAAAATAAAAAAGAATCAAAATCACTGAAAAGTCAGTGGTGTAAGACATCAGGGTAAGCCACATGTTTTAAATAGGGCTGAAGAGCGAATGCTTGACGTGTGCTGACCAGCATGGGACTCTGTGTGTGTTTCTTGCAGGTGTCTGAGCTAGGACTAGAGAGTGAGCTGCTCCCCGTCACTTACGATCATGTGGCCTCCAAAAACCGCTTCATCTACGTTGGGGGACAGCTCCACAAGATGCCGTCTGGTCTGGGGTGTGTACCGCACCGGAGGCAGTGAATATTTCCAGTCCCTGAGCTGCGCATGACTGGTCTTGTCTGTCGGTGTAATTAATGCACTAGGGGACACCTCTGCCGGAATGCTAATGAGTTACATCACTCCTTCTTCTCTCCCTCCTTCACTCTCACTTTAATCACCCCCCACCCCCCCAATCTTTATCTCACTTACTTCCGTCTCTCCTCTGACTTTCCCCATTTTCCTGTTTTCCTGCTGTTCACTCTCTCACTCTCTCTCTCGCTCTTTCTCCCTCGTTCTCTCTCTCTCTTCCTCTATTTCTTGCTCCGTCGCTATCTTTATCTCTCTCTCTCTCTCTCTCTCTCTCTCATTCGCTCGGCCGCTCTCCCTCTCTCTCTGCAGTGGAGTGATGCGGACATCTCCTCCTTTTTCCCAGCCCATCCTGCTCAGTGTGATGAAGGAGCTCCTGGTTAAGAGAAGCAAAGAAGAGGACGAGTCTGTCCATGCATTTGTCTCCAGAAGACTAGGCTCCGAGGTGACCGCTCTCTCTCTCTCTCTCTCTCGCTCTCTTTCACTCTCTCTCTCTCTCTCTCTCTCTCTCTCTCTCTCTCTCTCTCACTCTGTCTCTCTCTCTCTCTCTCACTATGTCTCTCTATCACTCTCTCACTCTCACTTTCTCTCTCTCTCTCACCCTCTCTCTCTCTCACTCTCTCTCTCCTGTCTCTCTCTCTCTCACTTTCTCTCTCACTCTCTCTCCCCCTCTCTCTCTATCTCTCTCTGTCTCTCTCTTCATCGCTCTCTTATTCATGCTCTTGTCTACTTCTTTGTGTGTATAGCAGGCAGTCCTCTCCACTCTTTAGTGTGGATCCCTAACGTGTCGCCCCCTTCTCCATGCAGCTGGCTGACATTGCCATTGACAGCCTGTGTAGAGGCGTGTTTGCGGGCGACTGCAGGGCCCTCAGCGTGCGCTCCTGCTTCCCTCCTCTCTTCAGGGCTGAGCAGGCCAGAGGCTCCATTGTGCTGGGGATGCTGTTCGGCTCAGGTGAGAGTCCCTCCGCTGGGCTGGGAAGAGTGGAGCTGACCGACCGGTGACGTAATATTGGCTTTCGAACGACTCTTGAGTGACAGTTGCTATACCAACGCTAGCATTACGTAACTCGGACACTATCTAATAGGGATGCAACGGTTTTCGTATTTTAGCGAACCGTTCGGTTCGCCCTGTTCGGTTCGGTTGACCCAGGTGAACCGCGATATTACGGTATGGGTGACATTAAACTTTTAATTTAATATGTGGCTATAATGAATGCACGCATGTATTGGGCGATAGCATGACTGCTTGGGACCCAGGGGATGAGTTCTGCGCTCCACAACCATGCAACAACCAATCAGAATTGTACTGACTTTCCCAAGAGCCAATCAGCGCTCTGAATGCAGACGCTGGAGATCCATGTGAGGAGAAACAAAACTTTCCCTGTTGCAGCACGATCATGGCGAGTCAACAAGAAACGGAGAAAAGAAAATTTGAAGAGGCACCGTCATCTTACAAATCAGCTGTATGGGAACATTTTGGGTTCAGTGTGGAGTATGATGACAAAGGGAAAAAGATCGTCAGCAAGCAAAGCACGGTGTGCAAGCATTGCTTTCCTACGATCGCCTACTCCACAGGTACATCCAACATGTTGAGCCACTTGCCCCGTCATCACCCGGCTGTAACTCTAAGTGGAGCAGCACGGTTTGTCGCCGAAAACACAACCATCCATTGCTGCAGCATTTCAGAAACAATATGCTTATAATTCCGAAAAACACAAGGCAATAACCAACTCAATGGACGTCTTCATAGGGAAAGACATGCAGCCCTATTCAGTAGTTTTAGGCACTGGATTCCGTCACATGATAAAGACCATTGACATTGATCCTCGTTTTAATATCCCCTCCCGCACGCATTTCAGCAGCAAAATAATTCCAGAACTGTACGAAGTGACTAGGAGAGAGAAGGTTTGTTCTGTTGTTCTTTAAGGGTGTATTTATAACAGTTAAGTATTTTCTAGGGTTTAAGTGTGTGAATGACAATGTTTGTTGTTTGAGTTTATTGAATAATGTCAATGTTTACATTTCACATTACTTTACAGTATACTGCACTTTACTATATTTATTATTGCCTGTTTTTGACAGAAGGCCAGAATAGTGTTCCTTGTTTAAAATACATTTTGTGATTTTACTTAATATGTGCCCTTTTTACATTTAATTGCATCTTGCATTGTCTCTGCAAGTGTGAGTAGAAGCACCTTGTTGACTTGAAATAGAAAAGACAAATATAACCTAATGCGTGTTAGCGGCAGGATAATATTGATATATCGAAACCGAACCGTAACCGTGGCCCAAAAACCGTGATACAAACCGAACCGTGGCCACACTGTACCGTTGCATCCCTACTATCTAACCCGGGCACTTTTTGGCTATCAGTCTCAAGAGTCGTTCGAAAGCCATCAGCTACTTTTAAGTCGCTTAATATTGTGCCTAAACTATGCCATCAGCTACTGGATGGCCGTGGTGGTGCTAGTGTTGGTGCTTTGGGGGAAAGAGTGAGCATGGATTGAAACGAAAGAGGAGAATAGGATGGGATGGATTGGAATGGACCTTCTCTTCAAAAATGAGGATGATGGTGATGTCAGATCTATCTTTTCTACCATCCCAGGAATCGGCCCGGTGGTGACGCCATCCGACCTGGCGACGAGGTCGTCCAAGGAGTCGTGGGCTCAGTGGTCCTTGCGGAGGGGCATGCAGATGCTTCCGGAAGCTCTTGAAGACGTCCTTATGAATAAAGACCACGTGGAATTGCACAAACATGCCCCCGTGAAGACACTGAATGCCACCGGGAGTGGCTGTGAGGTGAGAGTTGCGAGGAATATCGTGATGGTCTGCAGTCAGATGCAGTTGAAATGCAGTTGAAACAGCCTCCCACTACCGTTGCTTGGCCACAAAACATCACAGAGGGATTTAGAATTAGATTAAAGACACGATTGGCCTTTCAAAATGCCACAGCTATCTGATGTGTTGTCTGTGTTTCAGATCAAGCTGGAGGATGGATGCACTGTGATGGCTGACCACGTGATCGCAGCACTGCCTGCCAACTGTAAGCTTTACTCTTGAAGGGCAGACTCTACAGAAATTGAATTAAAAGTTTAAATCCTCAGTCGATCAGTGAACTCATGACATTGTTAAACTTGTTTATCTACCCTGACATATTTGTCTTTTTTATGACAATTAAGTATCGTTGGTCATTTGTAACACTTCCCCCCCTCCCCCACCCTTGTCTTGATGAATGCAGCCCTGGCCTCTATGCTTCCCCCTACTGCCCAACCCCTGTCACAGCAGCTGCTAGAGATCGCCTCGGTGACTGTCGCCGTGGTGAATCTGGAGTATGAGGGTTCCGTCCTGCCCGTCACGGTGAGGTTGAGATAGGTTAGAGGGAGGGCGTGGGGTGAGATGACCTTTAATGGAGGCTGTGAAATCTTGGTAATAAGGAAAGATTAAGGCTGCTTTCGTAATTACGCTCTGTTAATATGTTTTTGATAATTAGATGCTGCTTCGTTTCCCTTTGGGTTTTACATTAGATTTGTGCCACAGCTGTAGTTGGTTTTATTAATGTGTGTGTTTCTGAACTTGTGTATGTGTTTTATTTTTCTGTGTGTGTGTGTGTGTGTGTGTGTGTGTATGTGTGTGTGTGTGTGTGTCTGTGTGTGTGTCTGTGTGTGTGTGTGTGTGTGTGTGTGTGTGTGTGTGTGTGTGTGTGTGTGTGTGTGTGTGTGTGTGTGTGTGTGTGTGTCTGTGTGTGTGTGTGTGTGTGTCTGGTGTATATGTGGGGGGATGTGTAGGGCTTTGGACACCTGGTGCCCTCCTCAGAGGACAGTGGGCTGTTAGGGGTGGTGTACGACTCTGTTCCCTTTCCACAACATAACCGCACTGGAGTACCGTCCACCAGACTCACGGTAAGATGCACACACATACGGTTACATACATACATACGCTTACATACAGTACATACATACATACACACATACGTACATACATACATACATACATACATACATACATACATACATACATACATACATACATACATACGTACGTACGTACGTACGTACGTACGTACGTACGTACGTACGTACGTACATACAAACATACAGAGAAAGAGAGAGAAAGAAGAGTGGGGTAAGTGGTACATTGAAAAATGACAGAGAATGAGATGAGAAAGCATGAAAGAAAGAGAGATGAAGAGAGAAAGAGGCCCGTATATTACAGAGCAGGAGAAGAAAAAAACTGGCATGTTTTTCCTGTTCCTTTCTTCCACCCACAGAACACACCACATTCATAGTGTCATATACTTGGCCAGGACACACCACATTCATAGTGTCATATACAGACCCAGGACACACCACATTCATAGTGTCATATACATGCCAACACATGCCCAGAACGTTCCTTTAACACACCACATTCATAGTGTCATATACGTGCCCATAACACACCACATTCATAGTGTCATATACAGACCCAGGACACACCACATTCATAGTGTCATATACATGCCAACACATGCCCAGAACGTTCCTTTAACACACCACATTCATAGTGTCATATACAGACCCAGGACACACCACATTCATAGTGTCATATAGGTGGCCAGGACACACCACATTCATAGTGTCATATACGTGCCCAGGACACACCACATTCATAGTGTCATATACTGTACATGCCCAGAACACACCACATTCATAGTGTCATATACGTGCCCAGGACACACCACATTCATAGTGTCATATACTGTACATGCCCAGAACACACCACATTCATAGTGTCATATACGTGCCCAGAACACACCACATTCATAGTGTCATATACGTGCCCAGAACACACCACATTCATAGTGTCATATACGTGCCCAGAACACACCACATTCATAGTGTCATAAACGTGCCCATAACACAACACATTCATAGTGTCATATACTGTACGTGCCCAGGACACACCACATTCATAGTGTCATATACGTGCCCAGAACACACCACATTCATAGTGTCATAAACGTGCCCATAACACAACACATTCATAGTGTCATATACTGTACGTGCCCAGGACACACCACATTCATAGTGTCATATACGTGCCCAGGACACACCACATTCATAGTGTCACAGGCCCAGAACACACCACATTCATAGTCATAAACGTGCCCATAACACAACACATTCATAGTGTCATATACGTGCCCAGGACACACCACATTCATAGTGTCATATAGGTGGCCAGGACACACCACATTCATAGTGTCATATACGTGCCCAGGACACACCACATTCATAGTGTCATATACGTGCCCAGGACACACCACATTCATAGTGTCATATACAGGCCCAGAACACACCACATTCATAGTGTCATATACGTGCCCAGGACACACCACATTCATAGTGTCATATAGGTGGCCAGGACACACCACATTCATAGTGTCATATACGTGCCCAGGACACACCACATTCATAGTGTCATATACAGGCCCAGGACACACGACATTCATAGTGTCATATACTTGCCCAGGACACACCACATTCATAGTGTCATATACGTGCCCAGGACACACCACATTCATAGTGTCATATACAGGCCCAGAACACACCACATTCATAGTGTCATATACGTGCCCAGGACACACCACATTCATAGTGTCATATACTGTACAGGCCCAGAACACACCACATTCATAGTGTCATATACGTGCCCAGAACACACCACATTCATAGTGTCATATACGTGCCCAGAACACACCACATTCATAGTATCATATACGTGCCCAGGACACACCACATTCATAGTATCATATACGTGCCCATAACACACCACATTCATAGTGTCATATACGTGCCCAGAACACACCACATTCATAGTGTCATATACATGCCAACACATAACCAGAACGTTCCTTTAACACACCACATTCATAGTGTCATATACTGTACATTCCCAGGACACACCACATTCATAGTGTCATATACGTGCCCATAACACACCACATTCATAGTGTCATATACAGGCCCAGAACACACCACATTCATGGTGTCATATACATGCCAACACATAACCAGAACGTTCCTTTAACACACCACATTCATAGTGTCATATACTGTACATTCCCAGAACACACCACATTCATAGTGTCATATACGTGCCCAGGACACACCACATTCATAGTGTCATATACGTGCCCAGAACACACCACATTCATAGTGTCATATACATTCCCAGAACACACCACATTCATAGTGTCATATACGTGCCCTTTAGTGGGCCTGTGTCTCCAGGCTATGTTGGAGGCAGCAGAAGAAGCCAAAGCACAGCTCTGAATCTTTCATGTCTGCATGCAGATCTCTATTGGTTCCCCCCAGCCCTCCACACAGCCAAGAGCTCTCAGGACTGGCAGCCTCCAATCCCCGAGAAGGAAAGCCAGAGGCTGACGTAACCGTGGGACAGAAATATCCCAGTACTCCTCGCTGAAATACCCTGCCCCACCAGACCATATAAATAGCCTCCAGTGCAATGTGGCTTTTCCATTCCACAAAATGTCATTGAATAATTCACTTCCCCCCCCCCTTTCTTGAGTCATCATTTATTTACCGGGCAGAAGGCCTTAACATGGAGGTGCAGGTTGGGTAGACAAATGTGTGGTAAAGGATGAGTGTTAACCACGAGGGGCTCATAACGCCACAGATCTCATTCATATGCAACCCAGAGAATACCACACACACACACTCACACTCACACTCACACTCACACTCACACTCACACTCACACTCACACACACTTACGCTCACACACACACACACACACACATTCTCTCACACACACACACACACAAACACTCACATACATACCGTTGGAAGTGACGGCGTCTTCTCTCCTGCATTTGACTCTTTGTCCCCGATTTGCAAAACTAGCAGCCCTCATTCTGAAGAACTGACGGCCTTATTTTTCTCCCCTGATGTCTCATTTGAGAGGGAGGGAGCGATAAAGAGATAGAGAAAGAGAGACAGAACAGAATAAATGAGGGTAGATAGAAGTTAGAGAGCGATAGAAAGAGGCTACGAAATTTGCTGTCAAATTTTGTGTCCTCATTAGTCCGCCCCACTGACAAGTGTGTCTGATGGGGAATTGCTTTGGTGCCGCTGGGACTGTAATTCAACGTTAAGGGAACTCCACGGGACCAAAGAGCTGACGGCTATGTGAACTGAGACCGCCATGGCTCGTCAGAGTGTGTCCGTGCGCTTTCTTCTGATGTCCATGCTCCCATTCTGCGCCTTGGTTATAAAACCTCCTGCCCGTCTGTGTTTCCCCTCTTTTTCCCCCCTAGGTGATGATGGGAGGGGCGTGGTTCCAGGAAGCGTTCGGCGACCCTGATAGCGTTTCGGAGCAGCGGCTGCTGGAGAGGGCCTCCCAGGCCGTGACCTCTCATCTCGGAGTCACGGCAGCACCTATCTGGAGCTGTGTGGCTCTACTTAAGGTAGGGGTCAGTCAGGATGCTACCGTGTGTACGGTTATCAGTCAGGATGCTCCAGTGTGTACGGCTCCATTGTGTATGAGGGGAGGAGAGGAGAGGAGAGGAGAAGGGAAGAGGGTAAGCAGCACACGGGTGAAATCACAATTGTTAATAAAATACGAATAAAATATTATATTACGAATATTAGATTTCCCAGTAGCAGGCATTCACACTTAGTAAGCCAGCTCTGTTTCTGATCAGTGATCATTCATCATGTGTCACTACATCATTAGATTTCCTTCCAAGACTGCGGATTCAATAAGATATTAGGGTGTGCGTTCACTCTTTCAGAGGTGCAGAGTAGTCTACTCAGGAGGCCTGTGTTCCATCCATCCTTCCATTTTTCTTATTTTTTTTTAATCAAATAATTCATAGATGTGTTTTTATTCTGTTGTTTTGAATCAGGCTTTACACAACAAGGCTGTTTGTCGAGGTTCTGTTTATCTTCATATAGCTTGTCATAGCCCACAGTGTCTGAATGCTGAAGTTAAACCTCAGTGAAATGACACCATCGCAAATTAAACCTACCATCTTACTTCAAAGATTAGATTAATGGTCGGTGTCATGTTTCATAGCTCCCCGTCTGACAGCATCTAATTCTGCCACCACCACACTGGTGGATTAATTCCCCTCCACTGCGCAGTCTGCCTGTCACAGCCTCTCTCTCCACCAGAGGTCCTCGGTGAGTCACCGTGTTTGAGTGACAGTCTCAGCCCTGCATGTCCTGCAAGCGTCTCAGCCCCGGCGCTTGAGAACGTTAGTCTGTTTAGTGCCATCCCCACGGATCCAGAGCGAAACTAACAGCCTGTGCCTGTCACTGATAAATAACTCAACAGATGGATGCCTTTTTTATTTATCCATTACTTATTTATATGCACATAGCCTATATCTGTATGTATGTTCACCATGCCTTCCGCTCAGCAGATGCCACCTTGGGAATGGGCTTGACCAATTGTACATGAGGAAAAGGGAATGAGGGTGGGTGGGGGGGTGCTCCAAGTACTGGTGGCAGAGTTTGGGGGGGGGGGGGGGGGGTACTGACCCATGGGAAGAGGGAAGAAGGCTGTCTCAAAGTATCTTGGATTTGGGGGATGGGAGCTGAGATGCTTCAAATACACACACTTCACACGTCCATTCAAACACTGACTTCACACACACACACATACACACACACACACACGCAGGCATGCACACACACGCAGACATGCACATACACGCACGTATATATATTCATCTAACCCACTCATCAGCACAGTCTTACCGAGGCACTCCCACACACTGACTGACACAGATGCATAAGAGCTTCAGTCGACATGGATTTGCATTGTATGCTGTATTCACTCACACACACACACACACACACACACACACACACACACACACACTCACTCATACACACACACTCGCACACACACTCACTCGCACACACACTGATCTATGGGTAGGCACAATTTCCATTGCTGTTTGATGCAGACCAAATTTACATTTTTGTCCAGTGCACAAACTCAAGTGCATTGATAAATACTAAGGTACTGATTTTTATGAGAAAATATAGCGTTCAACACAGTCATGTGCACACATACACTTGGTTCACACATGTGTCTGTGTGTGTGTGTGTGTGTGTGTGTGCAGTCTGTGGTTATATAAATGACAGCATACAGGAATTACTCTGTGAAATTGCGTCTGTTTAAAAAACAGACCTTCCATCGGTCTTCAGAGCGCCATACTTCTTTGTTCAAGTCAAATCCTGATTCTTGGTCCCTTGTTTTTCCCTCTGAGATTTTTGTTGTCATTTCCTTGTCAGCATGAATAAATCCCGTCTGAGTTCGCTTGAGGGTACAGACTGTTCTCACGAGTTACCCGCTGACAGCGGACATATTCTAAGAATATGAGACAAAAAAACGGCTTGATGGACTGTCTGACTGTGCACATCTGTGTAGTAGTCTTAGCCAATGCCATGGAATCTTCAGTCCACGCAAGGGGCCAGGTTTTAGAACCTTAGAACCGTGGGTATGGAGCCTTGGACTCTTTATGATGGTGTAAGGAGTGCGGTGGTGTTAATACACGCTCATTAAAAATGAATCAGCACAATTGAATTAGGAGCAATTAAAATATTATGCATGGTCATGAGCCAGTATTGTTGTACTGTAAAAGAATCTGCTGTTCTCCGGGGATTTCGTCGGATGCCCACGCTTGTTTCAAGTTAGTTTCTTCAGAAATAACAAACTTATTAGACGGCATGGCAAAAGAATGTGTCTATTCAGCCACTAGCCACAGTCAGCTCGACACAGCACGAGCATGCACTAGGCACGTCTGCTGCTTACGGTTTGGTCTTCTTCTGCTTCTCAAGCATTACAGAGATATACATACATTTATACTGTAGAATTAATGCACAATATGGGTGTGTAGGGGAGGGGATGGGTGTGTCTGGAGGTCAAGGGGGAAGTTTAGTTTGACCAAGGGCGATATGTGGTCATACCAGGTATGGATGTCTTTGCTTCAGCCATCTTGCTGTAGACAAAAAACAACAATCAGTCTAATAGCTCTGGTTCCAAGACACACAACAGCCAGGAACCAGGTCTGATGGCCCATCAACCTAGACAAAAGGCCAGGAGCCACCTTGATGGCTTTAACCTGGTGCTGTGTAAACTACCTTGTGGGGGTTGAATCGTTTTTTTTGTCTGGTAGGTAAAATTAAAGTCTGATAACAATACAATGGCATAGCATATTGATATTCACCCAAATCTAGGAAGGTGAAAATATGATCCAAAAGGATTTGTGTGTCTCAGGAAATCGAGTCAGACTTTGTCTTATATAGCTTTTAGAACTATAATGCCGAAGATGGCCGATCATTTGCAGAAATTGATGCCTGGGAAGCTTTTTGATCAACATTTTGTGTTTGTGTTTTCATGTGTGTATTTTTTTTTTAATTACTTACAATTTTTTTTTCAGGACTGCATTCCTCAGTATCACCTTGGACACTGGAAGCGACTAGGTAAGAACTGAGCAGTGTGTGCGTGAATCGTACATTTTATGTTTTGTAGTATTCCATCCCACGAGTCACATCCCATGGGGCACACCTGCAGACAACACACCCTTAGTCTGACAATACCCCACTAACCTGCGGTGTGTACAATCCTGCTGACATGTGATGTGGATGTGTTACAGAGAGCATGCGGAAGTACATCAGTGACCACAACATGCCACTCACACTGGTCGGTGCCTCATATGACGGCGTCTCAGTCAATGATGTCATCTTCAGTGGACGGACAGCGGCAGAGAGGCTGGTGGGGGGTGTATAATCTGAGTGTGTGAGTTTGTCAGAGCTCCTTCCAGATTGTAATATATCTTTGACTTAATTACTTCCTTTTTTAATTTAGCTATTTTCCGCCTAGTGTACATTTGTTGTTTAATTTGAAGATTCACAATTTTTTCTGAATTATAATTATACAAGGAGATAAAATTGTTGATTTGGAATCTCAATGCGATGAGTAATATAGCTAATCTATATAGCTAAACATTTTGCCTTCAGTCGTCAGCCATATGTGCTATTTTATTTTATGTATTAGAATGTATCAAATTGGGCAAATCAGTAATCAGGTAGGTAGTATTTATGAAAGAAGTACCTATTTTTTAAATCACTACCATTGCTATTGCTCAAACAGGTTGAAAACAAATCTTTGAACTGATTTAACTGAAATTTAGGCACAATGTCAGTATAAGATTGTTTATGTCTGCAGTTCCAGTGTTGCTCCTGTCCCTTGTGGTAAAGGATCAGAGACACACTGAGAGACGTTGAAGTTTCCATTGTGCACTATAGTGTCCATTTGTGTTCTGAAGTTGTCCATCATAAAGTAGCATTAGGCAAAGTTACAGTCAGGATTGTGGCGTAAATGTGCCTTTCTGTTGTGAATGTGAATCTGTGCATTGCTTGTGGGAATCGTTTGGCTGCATCTCTGCCAAGGTGGCCCGTTGCTCCGAGGCTCCCCAACTTGCCAGCCATAACTTCAGCCCTTTGAAGCCTGGCTCTCCCTCAGCCATCCCTTCTGTGAGCGCTGACAGCCAGTCTGAAGAGACCGATTCAGGAAGAACAACAGTCTCCTCTCCTCTCCTCTCCTCTCCTCTCCACCCCACAGAACAACAGTCTTCCTGAGCGTGCGTGTTACATGGGGCCGGGAGCACTTGCTGTCAATCATTTAATTGTGACCCTGTCTAGAGTTTATCGAGAAAAATGTCATCTTTATTTATTCTATGCAGATTATTTTTCTGAAATGGAATCAGAATTATTATTATATATCTTTGTATATATGGTTCTTTGTTTTGGCAAGCCAAGAAAGGAATAAATGGAAAGTTTTGCTATGCCATTGTATTGTTTTGTGTCAGTATATCTGCTTTAAGTAGTGTGTGCATTAGTGTGTGTAAGAGCAAGAGAGAGAATTAAAGGAATATATCTCTACTGTCTTGTGGCTGGAACTTGGTAAGCAGTGTTATTACCAATATCACGCAGTCATTCCCAGTAGATCTCCACTGTCTTGTGGCTGGAACTTGGTAAGCAGTGTTATTACCAATATCACATAGTCATTCCCAGTAGATCTCCACTGTCTTGTGGCTGGAACTTGGTAAGCAGTGTTATTACCAATATCACATAGTCATTCCCAGTAGATCTCCACTGTCTTGTGGCTGGAACTTGGTAAGCAGTGTTATTACGAATATCACGCAGTCATTCCCAGTAGTTTTGGTAATGAAAGTCCAACGGAGAGGAGTTAAAACAGTTACAGAGTTTTCTTAAACGGTTACATAGGCATCCAGGGAAAGCTTCAGACCGCAAGTGTACTTCTGTTCAGGCCTACGCAAATACAGTCAGACAAAACAGTTAAGGTGTTTTCAGCTGAGGCCACAGGAGCACCATATCCACCTGAGAAATGCAGCTGTGCATAAGAGAGAGGCTTTCACTGGGTTGTGTGAGCCTTGCGTTTTAGCACATCAAAGGAGGAAAATGGAGATCAGCCCGTCAACACCACTCTGGTGATTTGTCTTCCTCTGCCGTACTGATTCTGAATGTTTTATTTTTTTCTCCCTTTCTGTGTTAATTGATTTTTCTGCCTGCTTGTGTTCAGTCTCACAAAGGCTCTGACAATGGAGGAGGCTGCTACATGCAGCAACAGTCATCCTGAATGCCAAAGCTAATTTTTTTGTGCACTTCCAAAATAGGGTTTGGTGCCAGGTTCCTGAATCTCAAACAAAAAAATGATGAATTGATGTGGCAGTGACTATCACTGAAATTGTTTTGATGTATGTCCTCTGGCAAATGGCCGAGTAAATAATGCAGAAGTTACCCACAGGTCGGTGACACCGTTGTCAGTGGCATTATTCAAGCCTGTTTCTCAGGGAAGGGTTTTGAAAATAAACATATGAGCATATGGTCACGTCCGCCTTGCTGCGAGTGTGCGGCACATGGCCATGAGGATGGATTGAATGTGGAACGGCTTAAAAAGGAAAGCGAGGCATTATTCGAGCTTCATTCGATGTGCAATGGAACCTCTTAAAACTCCATCAGGACCAGTTGGCAGCCGTCTCTACTCTCCTGGACTCCTGACAACATGAATTGCAATTAAAAATCCCTCTTGGCATTCTGCCTTAAGAAAAAGAGGAAGAGCAGCGGTCTTCTGTATTCATGTCTCCTGGACCTTCTTTTTTTTTTCTTGAGGGGCTTGGCTATCCTGGAGCTTTGTGTTGAGACTGAGGGGAGAAACTGTCACGCTCCGAGTTCCTCACGAGGAGATGTCTGCCGTCTTGGTGAAACAGAGACAGGAGCAAGGTGGGAGAGTGTGAGAAAGTGTGTGTTTGTGTGTGAGAGTGTTTTTGTGTTTGTGTGTGAGAAAGTTTGTGTACAACGGCCCCATGGAGAAATTATAAAAGGCAGCAGCACCCCCCAACTCCAAGCTCTCATCAGCCGTCCGCACTTTACAACTTTTTCCAGACAGAAAGTGTCGCCTAAAGCATTTCCTCTCCAGTCTCATCCCCTTGGATCTCCTTCAGGCTTTGATCCACGCTTGCTTTTGGGTTCCTGAAAGGAAGCCCTTTCTTTGGTCCCTGTGTCTTTTTTTCTCTCTTTGCCTTTTGTCCCTACCTTGCTGTTACTCACCCTGGTAGCGGTAAGCCAGGAAGCGAGATGCATCCGCTGAAATATGGGATTCATTCTTATTCTCTCCTTTCTAATGTCATCAAGAGAAAGCACTCACTTCTGGTTTGATTTCAGTGGCTCCCTGCAGGCCCCCTTTCACCTCACGAATATGAAAATCAGTCATTGTGGTCCTGTGATATTGTACACTGGGACGTGATATTACTTACAACCCTCTTTGCATGAATTGTGAATGCCATTACTCGTAGCAGAGAATACCGTGGCTCTGTTATATTAGGATATTAAATTCAGATATGTCAGTGTCAATTTCCTGCTGCATTTTTTTTAAGGGGCCCATAACGCTGTCACATTTAGTGTGTCATTTCCCAACACCACAGTGAAGGCGTATTTTCAGTCCTTCATGTCCGCTCATAGTAACACTTGAAAACAGGCAGCCAGTACCTAATGACCCTCACAGCACACACACTCTGAAGCAGAAACACAACATTCAGCATTTCTCTTGTCTCAGACCTCAAAGCTGTGCCCTGTGATGGCAGTGATTTCCATCTCAGTCCGTCGCTCCACGAGCCTTTGACTCTGAGACTGACTGCCACTGCTCACTCAAAACTCACACTGGCCTCATTAAAATGGCGGAGGGCTTCATTATCTTTGTTCTGGTTTGAAACAGGTGAAATAAAAAATTTAAAAAAAACAACGTGGGAAACTTCATGACCTTTTTCTAAAATACTGCCTTTCCGCCTGCCTCTCTCAGTCACTTATGAAATAGCAAGCGCCTACTCTCCCCCCACCCCCCTCCACCACCAGCCCCCATCTCCTGCAGAGGAAGTGGGCTTCAGTGATATTGCACGCTGGGTGTGTATTGATGTTTTTCATGAGTGCTGCTGGGATTGATAGCTGCTGTGTTTTGGTTGTTGTGTGTCCACACAGTTGGGGCTGGGATTGGCTGCACACCACCACTCACAGAAGCACCGGCGCCCGAAAGAGGAGCTTGTTATTGTCGTCATGATGGACACATGGGTGGCTATTACCACCTGCTACGGTGGGAAACAAACCTCTAAAAACCAAGCGGAGAATTGTTTTCTCTCGGAAACAGGGAGCACACAAGCTTGCGGCTACATGACGCACACAGCAAGCCTCCACTGGCAGCTGGATCAGTAAGGTTCACTTTGAACATCAGTGAAGGAGATTTTTTAGTATCTGGGGGGGCTTGCACTGGCTGTAAACAGTAACATCATGTTCGAAATACCACATTTTCCATGAAGTGCTTCTTTTCTTGTTGCTACACCAGTTTAGGTGTTTCAAGAGATACCCTATGTTGCCTTAACTTTCCATAGAATGCGATGGGAAACTGATGTGTGTGGCTGTGTGCTGATTCTTATTTTCACTGGTATGCTTTTCCCACAGGCACAACATGAGACAATATGTCAGTCAGTCACAGCTTGTGCGCATGGTCTCCCTTGTCTGCTTGTCTGCCTCCGTGCGGAGCTGTCTGTAGAGGTCAGACCAGCGGTGTGTGACCTTCGTTTCCGGCGGGAACCGACCACTGGACCTCAGGGCGGACAGCCAGAAAGAATGCCTCATTAGCAGCAGATGATGTAATGTATAGAGGGAACAGCACCGGGCCTGATTACTCGGAGGAGAAGACGAGGATTTATTTCTGAGGAGCAAAAAAATGGCTAAGCATTAGAGGAGAAATAAGAACAATGACTTAACTGAAATTTGTTCTGTCACAGGCGTAGTCTCGAGAGGTTTTTATTTCCCAGCCATGGCTTATCAACAGACATTATGTCACGACTATTGTTAATATCCCCCAGATTGTCTCCTCTCTTTTTAATTCATAATGCCTTACGGCCCTGTGCGTTAATGGGCCCATACCATAGCACCATTCGCCTAGTGCTTTCCTTTCATGTTACCAATCATATTAACAGAGACTTATTACTTCTGCATGCAATTATCCGCCAGGCTGTTCAGGCCATTAAACCACACCATTGAGTGGGCTACGTTGCCTGCCTCTTCATAAACATTAGCCAGCTTGAGTTTAATTAATCAGCAAATGACATTGTCGGGAACGAGGAGGTGCGCGTCAGGTTCAGCTCTGACAGCAGATACATCTTGGCCCCCGTGCCCCGCGCTCGCGCGCCGCCTGCCAGCTGGAATATTAATGGGGCCCGTAGTCACAGCACGTGGTTTTAACATCTCTATAATGAACGCGTTATCTTCGTCGACAAGCCTCCCTTTACCCCGCTTCTTCCTTTGGCGCAAGATGGATTTCTCACGCATAACTAATGGCCCGTAATCATTGCACTTCTTTTTCTTCCCTCCTCTCCAGCTCCCTCTCATCTCCGCACATATCTACCTTGAGGAGGGAGGGGGGCTGAGAGCGCGTGGTAGACTCGTGGACAGTGATTAACTGGAGGTGAGCAGCACATCCGCCTGATTACGAGCGACGTGGAGGGGGGGGGGGAGTCCTTCCAATTAGACACTCACGCGCTCATCTCGCTGGTCATAAGGAGCATGTCTCTCCCACGGCTTCCGCTCAGACTTCGGAGGGAGATAGGGCCTTACAGAGGACCCTTTGAAATCTTGAAGTCTTCCAGGGGAGTATTTGCACTGGTTTAATCACTTCAGGGAGCAGTGTTCTCCATGTGAGTTCTCTCTGTACTATTCCCAGCCTGTTACATATTAGTGAACATTTCCTCACGGAAATGGTACGTTGGTACAGCTAATAATTTTCGTTCTGCACAGGGAGGTACAGTACAACACTGGCATTTCACTGGCAGTTTGTTGGCTGTAAACCTCCTTATAGAAGACTTGTTTAGCAACCACAGTCGGCGGAATGTAGTGTGTACATTCACTCCACATCTTTTCCGCGATTGTTATATAAGCTACATTTGGCCCGTAAGAGACTGCCACATAAAGAAGGTGAGATGGTGTTCATGAATCACACTGATGAGTGGAGACACTGGAGGTGGGGTGATGGATGCAACCCAGTTAATATCACCTCTGTTCTCTCCTATTTGTTGTATAAGTATACTTACGTAGCATGCAGGTGAGGTAAGGCATTTATTTATGGAAGTCCTTTAAATACCTGCCTGGCTTAGCCACACAGCTGTCTGGATAATACGTGTGCATCCTGAAGAGGAGTGAAAGGCATAGATGCCCTTGCTACTACTGAGTCAGTGTTTGAATGCATCCTCAAAGTTTTACATACTGTACATGTGTAGATGTAAGTTGTGCTGGCAAAGATCTCCCAGTTTTCGTCCTTTGCCAAAACACATCATTTTCATAATTGTTTTTTGCTAACTAACTTACTTACTTACTTACTTACTTACTTAACTTTTTCCCCAAATCCTGGTTAACTCTGACAGCTCATGAAAGGCCAAGGACCTTTATTCACATGAAGCAGAAAAATGTTTTCTAGTCTGTGTCAGAGGAAATCTTTGTGGACACACACACCTCCACCCCCTCCTCCTGCCCTCCCTCACTTGTCCCTGTTAGGTTATAAAATATATTCACTATCATCCATAAAGTGTGGACTTCCTGTGCATAAGTTTTTATCTGCAGAAAGCCAGGGATCCCTGCCTCTCCTAAGCTGCACCCCGACTTCAATCCTTCTTTGGTTTGGAAGTTGGAGGTTGCGGTTCTTAATCTTTAAGTACCCCTGATTTCAGCTGGGTATTTTGCTTCTTCCATCAGCGACATTCAGTGTGGCCCAGTGCTCTTACATAACATCGTCTCATTGTGTTTGCATGCCAGACTTGCAAGCTTGGGGGAAAAACAGCATCTCTACCATACTGCTGTATATTTGCTAAATGTAAAGTCTTACCCTTAATGATATTGACCTGATTAAGTTTTCTTTTGCAAGAAGCCTCTACATTTTCAAAAATAGGGAAGCAAGTTAATTCTCACTAGAATGGATTATATTACAATCACTAAAAAGGGGACAAAAAGAGGCTTGATTCCGATGTTATGTGCTAAAAGCACGATTCCCTAGATGTTTGAAACTGGGGTGGGCTTTGTCCTGGAGGCTCTGCTACATGCGAATCAAGATCCCAGAGATGGCAAGTATGTCTTCCCCTATTCCACATCCTTGGGGAACCAGGTTGGTGGAGGAGGTCTTCTCTTCTCTCTCCTCTTAACCAGGACTCGAGGCGGGTCATGGAGTTCTGCCCTACATCTCACTTAGTCTCCATTGGGCCTTCATTAGTGGATTAAACCATCACGTAATCCGCTGAAATGTATCTAAAAAGAGCCCCCAGTGTTTTTTTCTGTTCATTGTGTGGAGTCTAATACGAGACAGCATGAATGTGAAGATGCCAGTTATCAGGAAAGAATCTCAGCCAAGAGACTCTGGTGAGGAGAGAGTTTATGTAAGGGATAATGTATAGAACGCAGGTCATTGTCGGGAAAATAAGCCCCGACAGGGCGAACAGCACCCCGACGCAAAGCAGACGTCTTTTGTCAAAGACGTTGAACTTCAAACATTTAACAAACATTCTTTAGAACACAGCTGCTCAACCGTCCGCTGAAACTCCATTGATAAGTTACCGGACTACTTGCGGAGTGCTACGAAAGACGTGAATCAGAGGCAAAAAGGCCACTTTCCTTGACAGCGGTCATTATTGCATAGCAACGGTCCCCTATCGGTTAATAACGGACCGCAGAACGTTGGGAAGCCCCATTCAAGTTTAAGAAGAGCCGTGTAATAAATGTTTTTATCCACACCTGAGTGCCATTTAATTATCCACATTTATCTTAATAAATGAAACCAGGCACCTTCCAGCAGAATAAAAAAAAAATGGTTCTCCTGCCCCACAGTAATAGCTAGATAGATTTAACGTTTGGAAATGGCATGAGTAAATACCAGCTCTTCCCATCTTGTAATTGCGACCGCAATCACCGCTGGCATTTACACTTAACCGATGCTCCCTCCGGTGACTCGGATGTGCCTGGCATTAAACAAGACGCTCAGAAATGCTTGTGGCTCGCTGGTCACGTTTGAAGTCCATCGAGGAGAGAGCAAGTGGTGAATAAAATGAGAGAGGCATCAGATTGACTCGCTGGTATGT
>NC_137917.1:21882098-21932098 GCF_963457725.1 Sprattus sprattus | reverse complement strand
TCCTCTCCTCTCTCCTCGTCTCTCCACTCCTCGCAGTCTGTCTGGCCTTTTTAATGGGCCAGTTCCACTGTGTCCAGAGAGGCACACACACACATATACACACACACACACACACACACACCCACACACACACACACACACACACACACACACACACACACACACAGACACATACACACACACACACACACACACACACACACACACACACACACACACACACCCACACACACACACACATGCAAACATGCACACATGCACATACACACACACACACATACATTCACACACACACACACACACACACACACACACACACACACACACACACACACACACACACACACACACACACACACACACACACACACACACACACACTCACTCATGCCAGCACTGACAAGTCGACTCCTTATTCATTAACCTTTACTGTCCCTTTACTGAGTGTTCCCCTTTGAAGTGCAACTTTTGGCCCAGTCGCTAAAGCATGAAGAGTTTTTGACAAGCTCCGGCGAAATAAAAGCAGACTATTCTCTGCCAGTACGGCTTGTAGAAGGCACCAGGGGCGCAGGGGGTTGACTCAGTGTACTTGCGTCTGCCTTTTGAAAAGCTTAGAATAAAAAACAAGAAGAGGCACCAGCATTGCTCAGCATATTAATATGATAAGCTGTGAAGTATCCGCCTGTGTTTATATTGGGTCCATCTCATGTTTGAGATATAATCCCCCAGCAAGATAATTATCAGAAGAAACCATGGATACATCTGGTGGAGGGGGGAAAAAATCTGTGATTTGGGAATAGTGATAGCCCGGATCAGATTCACTAGTAATAATGCCTTGTGTAAAAGGTCATTGTTGCAATTACAGCTTTATAACGATCTTTTGGAAATGAAACCCATCCTTCACATCTGTTGTGCAAAGCCATCTGCCCTGGCTTCGAACTCTTTATACACCCACCCCCACCCTACCCCCACCCCCACCCTAACCCCCACCCTACCCCCACCTCCTTCCAGCCCCCTTTTCTGTGTCTCCCTCTTGCCATCTCTGCTCCTGTCCTCATCATCGTCCAATATGTCTCTGCGACTGCATCGCCCGGAAAAACCTTCCAAATCATTCAAAGGCACCCCCGAAGCCGGGGATCATAATAGACTAATTTCTGCCATTTAGGCATGTGCAGTCATGGCATCGATTTGGGGGTGATTTAGAAGACAAGGGCAGACCCCAAAGGGCCCACATTTCATTCTGATGAAGAGCGTTACCACCCAAGGCTACGCCACCCCACATGCTGTTGCCTGCCTGCCTGCCTCCAACAACAAATCACCCCCTCAGCCTTCGTTTGCATTCATTTCCCAGGGGGCATTGGGAGTATTGTAGTCATTCTGACTGATTTATTGTAACCATTCTGCGTCTGAATGGCTCTGATACAGAGATGACGCACAACTCCAACGTTCCACGTTAGATGTTTTAGATTGTTGTAGTCATGGTGAACACACAAAACACATGACCTCACAGATTTCAACGTGCGCTGGTGACACCTCCCCACCCTCTCCTCTCTCCCCCTGATAATTAACGGTGGCCTCGGAGACGGTCCACGTCGGAACCTTAATGTGCCACTCAACCGTGCCCCTCACCCCTTATTACGAGGGGGCGTATTTGAAAGGCGTGCTGAGAGAGGGGAAAGGAGATGGGCATGCCACTGCACCCCCCCCCCCCCCCCCCCCCCCGCAAGATTTAAACCCTCTCCCCCATCAGGGGGAAGAAAAGTATAGGCTGATCCATGGGCAGTAGAATCTTCTGTTGCTGCAGGGATATTTACTGGCGTCGTAAAGCATGATGCACTGGTATTGCTCTGAGGTGAGAGCCTACTGGAATCTGCTGTGCTTTAACGAGTATTTATGAATTAGAAACTAAATGTATTTCTGACTGCCTGCATGAATAATGTAGAGTGGTGTGTTGTTTCACGAAAAACAAAAGACAATGATTTATGGTCTCCTGAGAATTTGTTTACGAAAGATTGTGGTCTAGCAGCAGACTAGTTTAGTGAGGTCAGTTCAAGGCTGACCCTGTGTAGGCTTGGAAAGGGCCTTCAGACGTTGAGATGTGGGGCGCCTATTGCTGATGTCATCAAAAGCAGTTAGCATTCGTCACAGCCCTGGCAGGCCTTGGGCTGTTTTCCTCCTTTAAAGCATTGTTTATTCCCCGCTGAACCTGCTCACTCACGCACACATTTGTCCTCGTCCAGAAATTTGAAAAGCACTTCCTGGCTTACAAATCATGGCCTTTGTGCCGTAATATGTGACAGTTAGAGGAAATTCACATCGCAAAGAAATGAGCTACGACTTTAACCAGACCAGTGCAGGGCTTGCTGTGGTTATTGTTTACTTCTTCTTTGCCCAGGCACCTGTGCCAGTGGATATGTCACAGTTACTGTATGTGTAAATGAATGCATGCAATATAAAAAAGGAAAAATGAGTTATGGATCGTTATGATTGCTCTTGACCTAATGGATTATTGCTCAAACAGTGAGAAAAGAGAGAGAGAGAGAGAGAGAGAGAGAGAGAGAGAGAGAGAGAGAGAAGTAGACATGTGAGACTAGAGATTACTGACACCATTTGGCTTGCATCAGTTTGGCCTGTGAAGTCCTGAGGGAGAGGTCGTGATGAGAGCTGTGATAATCCCTGCAGCACCTGGGATCAGGAGAAAAGAGGCCTCTTCTCCTTATGTCATCTGCTATACTGTTCACTCCGCTCAGACTACTCACTATCCCCGCAGAAGTGTGTATCTATGATCTACTCACTATCCCTGCAGAAGTGTGGCTCACTAAGATCTGCTCACTAAGATCTACTCACTATCCCTGCAGAAGTGTGGCTCACTATGATCTACTCACTATCCCTGCAGAAGTGTGGATCTCAAAGATCAGAGCTCAGCCAGGCACGGAGAAACGCAGACTAGCATGCCAGTGACCTCTTTGTCCTTTTGGTGCCTCAGTGTGTGTGTATGTGTGAGCCTGTGTGTGTGTGTGTTTATGCGTGTGCGTGTGTGTGTGTGTGTGTGTGTGTATGTGCACATGTGTGCTTGTGTGCGTTTGTGTGTTGTGTGTGTGTGTGAGTGTGTGCGTGTGTGTGTGTGTGTATGTGTGTGCGCGCGTGTGTGTATGTGTGTGTGTGTGATTACATGGGTGCGCTTGTGTGTATGCATGCACTGCCTGTGATAGACCACCAATTCCCCCACTACCCCCCCCCCCCCCCCCCCCATCCTGCTTTGCTAGCCAGTGGGGAGTCTGTGCTCTCTCCATTCCAGCTGTGAGGAGCCTGGTATTTATCCTGCATGCTTCCAACTAGTGTAAGTGTGTGTGTGTGCGTGCGCCCGTGCGTGCGTGGTGGTGAAGGACAGTGTGTTTTGAAATGTATCTTCATTAAGATTCTTTAGAAACTCCATCAGAAAATGAGGAGACTTTGTCTTAGAGTTGCATTCATGAGCTTCATAAGCCATTAAGTGCTCATGGAAATATTGTACTGTATTTATTTTCTTATAATGTTGGGTGCTAAATGAGTTGGTGTGGACATGTTAAAGTCAAGAACATACGATTTGATATATGTCGTGGATATGCTAATAAGTATTGCCTCCCTCGTGCGAAATACACCTGAACTTACTAATGTTAAACCACTCAACTCCTGCTCCACCCACCTGACTGTTATATAGCTTCTACTTGAATATTTTAGATACATCTATACCACACATGGGGGCATCACGGAACTCTTGCATGAGAAAACAATTAGTGGCGACACTGTGAAGTATGACAATGCCAGTGCGGCGCGCATACATGTCTGCCCTCAGCCTCCAGCACATAGATGTGTTGCCACAGTCCGCGAGCTGACAGCAAAGGGGGAGGGGATATTTGCATTACGCGCTAGCTTCTGTGCCGTTACGCCTGTTTCCGTCTCGTCCACATAAACGTAGATCGTTCTGAAACGTACACAGAGAACCATGTGCTTACATTTCCTTCTCCATCTAGGCTATTTAAAAATGCTCTCCACCTTAAATCGGGATTCCCGTTTATGAGAACTGGTTCAGTTTGGAGACTAGGGGTAGGCAGGTTCCTGACAGAACAACATCGCGACTCATTGTCCGGTCAGCGCGCGGGGCTATCAAACCAGACGTGGCATGACAGTGTAGATATTTACAGGCGTCCGTTGATAAGAAGCCAAGCCTGCCGTAAGAGCGATCACAGCACATTTGGGAAGACTAGGATGTTTTGATCCACGGACACGTCCTGTTGGCGCGCACGGACTTAGATGATCCCACATTGGAGACCTACCAGGAGCTCCAGTCCGGGCGAGGATTCCACACACTTCTTCTGTGCAGGTGACGAGCTACTCACGAATGCCCTGTTGTCTTCTCGCTTAACGAGAAAACTCTCTATGGGACGCAGTTATTTTTTTATGATGCAACTGAGAGCAAAACGCATGTTTTTATTGATTCATATTGTTTATATTTCAATGTTGCAATGTAGTCATGCAGGTGTTATCCGATACGCTTTATAATACCCAAATGTTAACCTCGGATATTGTGATAGTTTATTAGCAAAGAAAGTAATATTTTACAATAAGATCTTACGATTATAAATTATAAAGGCTACTTCTAGGGTTGGGAGAATGGTCTGTTACGGCTGTTGTAGCCTCGTAAACTTTTATGTGCAGACTGACGCGATATTTTGTTGTAACATTGATTTTTGGAGGTAGGATATCAACCTTCCACCTTCTGCGAGGATAGGCAATATTTCATTTCAACACTTTATGTGCGTAAATCCCAAATCGACTATTC
Organism: Sprattus sprattus; assembly: GCF_963457725.1. NCBI lineage: Eukaryota > Metazoa > Chordata > Actinopteri > Clupeiformes > Clupeidae > Sprattus > Sprattus sprattus. Next base: position 21,927,276 of record NC_137917.1, on the reverse strand, counting down.
TGTCGTTTATGCATGACTACCCGTTTGTACTATGTACTTTTGTGTTATTTTGCTGTGGACGGCCGTATGCTGGATTTATTTCCCAGCAATTTGATATTTCTAGTATCACCTACGAGTTTGCATAATAGCAGATTTCATTTATGAATGGATCACACGCCCGCGTGTGTGTAGTAGCCTTCAGAAAACAATCGCTTGGTATGTTGATGTGTTTGCGTTTGGTTCAGGGTTTATTCTTATGTCGCACGTCGCTGCAATAGTTTTTAAACAATTAATCACAGTCCCGTGGCAGTGCACATCCCGCTGTCTATTTTAGAAGGGTTTTCATCCTTGATATCTTTCTCAAATTGTTATATAATCCAAAAGAGGATATTCGCTGCCGAGCCGGGTAGGAATGCGCAAAAGGCGGTCTTTGTCACTTTCACCGTTGAGTAAAAATCACAATTCCGGAACGAGCAGGCGGCAGGCAGGGTCTGTGCCTGGGGCAGCGTGTCCAGAAGACGTCCTGTTATCCATATCAGTGATTCCTACGAAGCGGGCCTGAAACGAAGTCAAACTGATTACCAGTTTTCACGGAAATGAGATGCATCATGTAAGGGTCCCTCTGACGTCTTGAGTGATGTTCTTGAAATAATAGCTGTTTAAACATCTGTGTTTCAGATTACAGCACTACATAAGGTGGAGAAGGAAAAGAGCCACCCAGTGTTCATTTCACTCGGAAATTCTGTATTTTGTGACAGTCTTGTATGGGCACCAATAGCAAAAGCAAGGAGACTGCTACTACACAAAGAGGAATCAGAAAGAGTCGCATACAATTATCTCACTTAATCTGAATTCAAAATTGGTTCTGTTTAGTAATCAACTTGAAATGTGTTTAGATTCCAGAAAATACCAATGCAGTATCATAGCTTCTATACCATGAGCTACAATAGTACTTAATCTATTTATGTGTCATTCTGGAAAGTCCACTGGCACCATAGTGGAATAATAGAATGATGAATATAACTCAGGGCTAATGGTATAGAGGCCATCCACTGGTTATGAATAATTGAGTCATTCAATTTTCTAGTCTTGTCTGTCGGGCATAGCTCATGTCTGAATTCTTGAAAAGGGTCTTGAGGCAAGACCTGTTTTTGTCTTCCTTTGTACTCTGTGTAAGGGAATGCATTTCAAGGAAATACAAGCAGAAAACCCTATTGAACTCTTGTAACCTGAACATAGTATTATGAACTAAACGGTTTGTCCATACATCTTGACGGTCAAGGTGGTAGTGGTGGTCCTCGATCTTGGTGAAAGGTTGTTTATATTTTATATCAACAGCCAATCAAATGCATCCCACACTTCCATGCTCCTGAAGCAACATGGCTGATTGGCTGGACGAGTGTGTGGCTCTGTAGGGGCCACTTTGGTCGTTTCCTTTTGACAGAGCCAGAGCACTGGGGTTATTTTGAGTATAACACACGGTGGATGGACAGCTAAAGGAATATGAGGGGAATTTAGCTGATTTCCACGAAAAGTGTATCGTATCATATTCAAGGACTCTACCTTAAATATTTTTGTGATACATCCCAGATCACACAACTCACTCTCTGATACCACATCAAATGAAATTGGCTACGGTAATGTTCTAAAGATGTATTACCCCTAATCAGCGATGATGATAATGAAGCATACTGTGGGTAATGCAATTAGATCCCACAGCTTATTGTCATGCACCTATGTGGGAGGCCTGCAATATGGGGCTCTGTCATAACACAATATAAATGAAGAAAGAGATCTAAATGATCTGCACTGACCCATTTGTAGGATTTAAGTATGCTATGTATATTTTTTTGTTATTGTTAATGGAATGAAGCATTTTTATCAGCTACTCATTTTGGAACGATTTATATTAGTAAAGTTGCACCACACACTGAAAACAATATCTGTGACTGCAGCATACAGTACGTGTATTTCTCTACTTAACCCTTATCTTCTTAAACCCACACTAATATTGTGATAAACTGGAGGTTTTGTGATTGAATAGGCAAAGGTAAAATCTTACGGTTTGAATGTAAACGTTTTGAATGAACATATCTTGTCAACTGTCCTGTATAGTGTAAGATAGTAATTCTAGCACCGAAAAACGTTGGATCGGTGAAAAGTGTAGAGAATCCAGCAGCACTTGTGGATATAAAGCAGTTAAAATTCATATGAAGGCCAGTGGGCAGAAGCAAGTAGGTTTTCTAAACTTCAATCACTTCTGACTGCTGTGTAATCATGCGTGTTCCTGGATTCTCCACACTCTTCAGCTGTATTGAAGTGGAATCAGCCTAGAAATAAGAGCCGTGACGGGTGTGGGAGTATTAATATGGGGTCAAGGTCAGGTGCAGGCACAGACATGCTGCATGATTAGTAGTTTCATTTTGAAAAACGTTGTTTTCAGTGCCTCTTGTGCATGTGCTGTGAGGACAGCTGTGCAGGTGGGATTTTTGAACTGGGGGGGGACGCTAACATTTTTTAAACGTTATTTACTGATGATTGTCGCCTTACGTAGTGAGAGTGGTGGGGACGGATCAGGGTCACTATGAATCTGGGGGGGACATGTCCCCCTCCCGTCCCCAGTGCTATCTGCGCCCGTGTGAGGACACATTTATCAGTTACGCTCGGCAGCACTGGAGTGGCCCGTGTTGGAGGAGGAGAACAACATCCTATTGTCCCCAAGAAAAATGTCCCTAATCTCAGGTAGAAAGACGTATTAACATTTGTGCTCAATTGCTCGGTTATTCGTCAGCCGCATGCGGTGAAATGATTTGTTTTCTTTCATAACACAATAGCGTACTCACAGAAGGAGGACACATCTGTCCTGTCGTTGGAAATTAGTTTTTTTTGTGTTGGGCTTCATTGGCCTCAACGTGAGGCAGAACTGGCGGTTACCATTGTCCACAGTGTGGTATTTTATGATTCAAAACCAAACAGGCTCAATGAGGCACAAAGGAGGTTTAGAAATGATGATTTCTGAACGGTGCAACAGTTCCCTGGCAAAAGCCCTGTGGCTATTTTCCTTACACAATATGCCATGTCTGATTTGTTTGCTTCACAATTATTTGGGCACACATGATATTTCTCAGTTTTGTTTTTTTAACAGAGGTTGCTGTTTATGGTTGTTGCGCTGGTGGAGGTCATGACAATCTTCTGGCTAATGAATGAAATGTGCATACAAAACAGGTGATGTGAGACCGATCGAAGCAATACTGGGTCATGTTGCAAATTAGAAAAAGGTCAAATGCAAAGCAACATCAAATCGCCACGGCAATCAATGGCAAACTGTCCTCCTGCTCATCCAGAGTCCGCAAAGGAATTGGCTGTGTGTCTCCTAAACACAGTTCATTAAGCTGCCTTTAATGATAACGCCATGCGAAATAGGAGACCCATAACTCAAGGTTATACTTTGATAGCATCTAATGAGCAAAAACCAATGGGGGGTTGTTTATAGCAGGAAGGGGGGCTATCTGGTGGGGCAAACGAGTTCAAATCCATGCAGGTGAACCCTAACCCTCACATAAGCCACTATGACTGCTGATGAGCCTGGTGTCAGCTATCGGCTCTTACTGAGACAAAGACAGAGTACGTAACCAGGGTCATGGGTTACAGAGTAAGATACAACTAAGTAATGAGCACTTCAGTTCACAACAGGAAAACAACAATATTCAGTTCCATAAACTTGCTAATCACTGGTGGCTATTAGTGGATAATGACACGATGGCATCCCAATCTGTGTGTATCTTGTGTTTTTTACTTCCTATTCAGCGACTCCAATTAGAGGCATATAAAAGTCCCTGAAAGCCCTGAGAAGAAGACAGAAGGGCGGGGAAGAGAAAAAAGCAGCATGTAAAGTAAGACAGAACAAGGACATGACCATGGGCTGTAATTAAATCCCTCGTACACACAGAGAAAATGTGGGAATGTGCTTAAGTTGTCTAGGGACCCCATTTTCCCAAGGGAACAATGATACTTAAGAGAGAACTAATCTTCTCTAAGTGGGCCTCTAAAAAAGTAAAAAGCAAAACCCAAACCCATTTTAAGGACTCTAACTTGTGTGTGGCTTTCTCGGCCAGAGACGTCTGTGTGCGCTTGGGTGAAAAAGAGATGATAGCTGCGCTCCCACCAGCTCTGTGTGTGCACCCTAATGGAAGAACATTGGCAAAACCAAAGGCTTGGAAACAGGTCTATTTTTGTTCCAGCACGTCTCTCTCCCCTGTCCTCTCCTTCACTGTGTGGAGCTGTTACTTAATTTGAGGGCAGAGACATTGATGGGTAAAATTACTAAAGAGAGGACCCCGTAATTGAAGTGGGCGATTTGAGGGTACTCTCTGTTGTAAATAAAATCTTTTGCCCAAATGCTCTTGAATTTAATGAGCTCTCGTTTTTTCACACCTCGTTTTCTCACACATTTCCTCTCTAAATGTCGGCGATTTTTTGCATCAGTTAAAATATAAACACATTTTGGTAAAATAACATGTTCATCCACATATAAACATGTAACACATAAAACAATTTGAATTATATGGAAGCTCAATTATCGGTACTTGTCCTCACAGACTGCAAATCTAATATGTTCAGGGAAGAGAAATGCATAATGGATTTCCTGTACTCTCTGATTATAATTGCACTTGCCACACACTGTGCTGAAGGGAGCCATACTCAAGCTGTCCAGAGCTGTTCTTAAACTCCTCCAATGTGTCCATGGGAACGGCCTCGTTATCCCTTTCACCAACTGTATTTCAACTGGTCAATGGCACCAGAAGCCCATTCATCACCGACTGAGCTTCCAGAATGTTCTGGACCTGAGCCTACGTCAGAACCTGTAAGCGTATCACTCTGGAGTCTGTAGGGAAACACTCCTTATGCAGCACGTACTCTGAAAACCCTTGCACAATTTGTCCATGAGGCATTATGTCAATGTGCATCAGTGAAGCTAGTTCACCACAACTGAAAGCTGAACTCGAGGCCATTTTCAAAGGCTGGAGCATTAGTGAGTAATATCATTCTCCGTAGCCATAGACTCGTCAGAGCAGCTGAAAAAGGAGTTATGTAAATGACTTTTGACAGAAATAGACCCAACAAGGTCCCTATCCCAGAGCTCTTCTGCACACCACTTGGAGCTGGTTTGGGGATAATTATTTTATATAAAGCTGTATCATCCATAGCTGAGGGAGCACGTCCTCACCATGTCCATGCCCTAAACTCTTGGGATTGAATAAGCTCTCGGGTCTTCTGCTCGGCTGTGGTCCACTCCGCAGGAGAGACTGTGGAGTGGGAGCTGAAGCACCCTCCTCTGCGTTACTCACACTATCAGGACACAAAGCCCTGCCATTTCATTACATCCCCTCTCTCTCTCTCTGTCGGCCATTTCATTAGACTCCCTGTCTTTCTCCCTGTGTCACTTTCTGTCTCTCTCCCTGTCTCTCTCTATGTCTCTCTCCCTGTCTCTCTCTATGTCTCTCTCCCTGTCTCACTCCCTGTCTCTCTCCCTGTCTCTCTCTCTGTCTCTCTCCCTCCCTGTCTCTCTCTATGTCTCTCTCCCTGTCTCTCTCCCTGTCTCTCTCCCTGTCTCTCTCCCTGTCTCTCTCTATGTCTCTCTCCCTGTCTCACTCCCTGTCTCTCTCCCTGTCTCTCTCTCTGTCTCTCTCCATGTCTCTCTTCCCTGTCTCTCTTCCTGTCTCACTCCCTTTCTCTCTCCCTGTCTCTCTTCCCTGTCTCTCTTCCCTGTCTCTCTCGGCCATTTTGTTGTGAGGGACTGCTTCATCCTGCCATTTCTGCCAGGCAACACATTAAAATTGACTGATTCAAAATGAAATGGGCAAATAGCAATGAAACGAGCAAAAAGGACTAGTAAATCCTATGTTTTTCTAAGACAAATACAACACTAAGGTTATTGTAAAATGTCATCATTGCAAAGTGTCCTAATTTCTCTCTCTTTATTATAGATCTCTCTCTCTCTCTCTCTCTCTGTGGTTTATCCTCAAGGTTGTTCATGTTCTTTTCCTCAACCTCACCCTCCTCAGGGGTTGTGTGGTCACAGCTGTGTGTCTGAGGTGTAGCTGTGGTCTCCTGGCGTGTGTCTGAGATGTAGCTGTGGTCTCCTGGCGTGCGCCTTCTGCCTCTGTCTGTCTCGACCTGCCCCTTCCTTGCCCTCACCTCCCCCCAACAGAGCCCACGTTAATTACGTCTCCATGTGTGTAGGTTAATGAATGACTCCCGATTTCTGTCTGTATTATGAATCGTGCAGGACACTATGGAGTTCAGTATTGTTGAGTAAATAATATCATTCCCATCACTCCAAGGGTGACCAGTGACTAAAACCTCAGGATGATGTCATGATTACATCATAATGAGCTCCAGGAGAACACGTGGAAGCACCGAAGGGCAAAAATGAAATCTGGGGGCCAAGTACGCAACAGCCTGTGGAGGCGTGCTTTAATACGGACTCTGTTTAACACAGAGACTGGTTCAGGTGTTGCAAATTCACAATACAGAAACTGATCTGTTCATATAACAAGCGCAGAGTGTGCCACTTTAATCTGAGAATGGAGACCATAAAATCCTCTGTGCAGAAGGAATGCAGTCGATCTCCCTTGAGTGATTAAGGTGAAAAGCATGTAATACGCCAGATCAAAGCACTACACATTCTCTTATCGACAAACAAGAGGAGGTTGGGGGTGTTTGTCTGTGTGGGAGATTGTGTAGCTATGAGTCTTATTGTCACCCACAGTAGTAAAAGCCCATAGCTGTCTTTAAATGAATAAATAATGTGTGTTTACATCGAAGCCTTAAGGTCTGGAAGCTGATCAATAGAAAAAAATAAAACACTTGAGTGCATTTCAACTACAGAGTACCGCAATAGGACCCCGTGTCAAACAGGGAATCATAACAAGGTGCTACTCGAGGAGAGCTGTTCAGGGCGCTCGCTGAAGAAGTGGGGGGGGGGGGGGGGGGGGGGGGTTCTGTTGAGGAGCCATGACAGATTGTGCAATTAAAAACAGAGATTATGGCCCGGCTGCAATGACACATGGGACCTGATGTCTTGGCCCGTCTCTGTGTGCAGCCTGGCCAAACACTGCCGAGACCTTTAAAATGTCCTGGGAACAGGATGGATGCTTAGCCTGATCAAATACCGACCTACTGGCCCAGGTGGAAGCTTCTGTTTCCTCCTTAAATAAACCACGGTAACCGATTTGGCACTTTGTCCTGGCCTTCAACTTACACTCCGCGGGGATATCTAAAGACAAGCAGATTCCATTAAACTGAACAAGTGCTCAGAGGGCAGCATAAGGCAGGCAGTAGTAGACTGAAGCAGTGGTAAAAAAAAAAAAATCAATACTAGCTTGTGGGTATATCTATAAATATCTCAATTACAAGTGGATACAACCTAGTGATTAGTCAAAATGAATGTACCTACAGAATATATTTGTTGGATGGTTTGTTGTATGGTGTATATTGTATGTTGTCTATCTGGAGGTTTGCTTGAACATGCCTTCTTTCATGTGTTTTTTTCCCAGTGTGACTGTTTCCTGCTGCTCTATTAAGTTAACCACCACCGCTGTGGCCCCACGGCTCCCAGGCCATGAGCAACTCCAAGGGCCACTTAGGACAGGATGTGGAGAAACAGGGTATCAAGTTGCCAAAGAAATGGAGCGACCCCAAAGACAAGGTGATGTGATCCGTTAGAAAAGCTCTGCTCTTAAACGCTTGTGTCTAATGGAAGTCATGTACTCTCATCTGCACAGCTGATGATGACTCATGGCTAATGAGCCGACATGTCAGCATGCTGTCAAGATTTCTCTTCCATCACACAAGCCTCACACAGCTCGCATGACAAAAGATGTTCTGACTCGGTTCGAGAGAATCAACTTTAACCCTTTACTTTCACATCTGTATGAGAGAATCAATCTTTTTAACTCTTTACTTTCACATTGAGCTTCATCTCTACAGTCTTACACAATCTTGCATTGCACAACACATTTCTAAGCTAAATTCTCTTTCTCTCTACGACACCTTACAGGTACCCACGGGTCGTACAATGGTGCCCGGACGTGGTGGGAAATCTGGTGCTGTGAAGAAGCCACGTCAGCGCTACGTGGAGAAGGATGGCAAATGCAACGTGCATCACGGCAATGTGCGGGAAACATACCGCTATCTAACCGACATCTTTACGACGCTGGTGGACCTAAGATGGCGCTTAAACCTGCTCGTGTTTACAATGGTCTACACCACCACCTGGGTGTTCTTCGGACTCATATGGTGGCTCATTGCATACATCCGAGGTGACTTAGACCACACCGATGACAATGACTGGACACCCTGCGTCAACAACCTCAACGGTTTTGTCTCTGCGTTTCTGTTCTCCATTGAGACGGAGACCACCATCGGTTATGGCTACCGGTTCATCACCGACAAGTGCCCCGAGGGAATCCTCCTGCTGCTAGTGCAGGCCATCCTGGGCTCCATCGTCAACGCCTTCATGGTGGGCTGCATGTTCGTCAAGATCTCCCAGCCCAACAGGCGCGCAGAGACGCTCATGTTCTCCCACACGGCCGTTATCTCTGTGCGCGATGGCAAGCTGTGTGTGATGTTTCGCGTTGGCGACCTACGCAGCTCGCACATCGTGGAGGCCTCCATCCGGGCCAAGGTCATCCGCTCCAAGCAGACCAAGGAAGGGGAGTTCATCCCGCTGAACCAGACGGACATCAATGTGGGCTTCGACACGGGGGACGACCGCCTGTTCCTGGTGTCCCCGCTCATCATCTGCCACGAGATCAATGCCACCAGTCCCTTCTGGGAGATCTCACAAGAGCAGCTGGCGCGGGAGGAGTTTGAGATCGTGGTCATTCTAGAGGGAATGGTCGAGGCCACTGGTGAGTGACTTATGGACAGAGAAGCTGTGCTTTTTTTCTCTAGCTGGTGAATATGCAAATTCATGCAGCCGTGTCAGTTTTAATTACATGAAAGCATGGCCGTGCGCATACCCATTTTCATGTCATAGCTCTTGGGCTACAATAGACATGGGGTTTACAGCACAGACATTTTCATTCAGAGAAGGCGTAGGAGAGAGTCTCTCCCTTACTCCTGTCCAACTGACCTTTAATCGTAGGACTTGACCACGATAACTCAAAACAAATTAATAACCACCATTTCCGATTGTGAGTTTGCGAGTATGCAAATGTGTGTCAACACTTATAGACATGTTTTCCCCGTGGGAACCAAACACTGCCAGCAGGAATCTCAGTGGAGGATCTCTGCAAATCAGTAATTAGTGTGAATTGTCACTACACTTGACAAAGGCTGCAAGTACACCTTGCTAATTGGCTTTGCTATTGTGCTTGGTGCCAGTGTGCGCCGTAAATGCACCCTGCTTGACTGCAGGGGGTCAAGGACCCTTGAGATGGTTGTTTGTGGAAGAAACCCAGGATTTGTCAATAGGACTGCCTGAGGGAAATTAGAAAAACCGAGGCCGTGCAAGGGGAAGCCTAATGTGAATCATGATCCAATAACCACGCCCCGTGTCCTCCCCATCTCTTCCTCTCTCTCTCTCCCCTCGCTGATTCACTGTGAAGAGTGGGTGGCATTGATAAGCCTTATTCAATCCATCCACTCTCTGATTTGCGCTTTTAATTTGTAGAAAAGTATTAAGCCTCTCGCTGTATCACTTCAGTGGGGAAAGAAAATATCATTTCATATAGCTCAGGGCAATGTCTGAGTCGAGTACATTGTTTTGTTTTAAACCTAGTGTAGCGATTTAAACAAAAACCAAATGCAGCATGTTACATTATGTTTCTTTTCACAGTGGTCTATTCGCTAAGCTAAATTTGGAGCCATTAACCGGAGGAATCAGTCAACTGATTAAGAAAAGAGCTACCATTGGTGTGTCTGTGAAGAGAAGGAATGATGGGTCCCCTAGTATTCTCACTGTGGACTAAAATGCATGAAATCTTTTCCAAACATCACCATAAACCAGCAATGAGGCCTCTTGGAGTAATAATACAGCTCTTTTTATTGTCTGTCAATCCGCCAGGGACCTGAAATAAATGAAACGGATTGCCAGTTATTCCTGACATTTCATAAAGTGGGATTTTCTCCTGAAATTAAATGACAGAGACAGTGTTCGTCTTTCATGAGGAAAAAACCTCTAAAGAACATTGTGCTCTTTTGAATAGTGTTATACAAGAACAAATTAATACCATCTTAAGAGAATAAAGAAAAGCTATTCAAGGCGTTTACACCGCCTCAGGAACAGCAGCTCGTTTGAATCAACCATTACATAGATTAACATTGCATCATTCGATGTATTCTGGTTCAAAATTATCTATCTGTGTGCACATACAGTATGCGTACGTTTTTTTCTCTGTCTGAGTCTGACTGTATTTGTTTCTGCCCCTGTGATCTTTGGGCTTGTCTGTTCACTTATGTGGGTAATATGTAGAGTAATTGACGAAGCTCTTCAAGGTTCACTTGAGCAGAAGATGAGAGGAGACGCGTATGCTATTAATAGGCAGTCCACACACATAAATATTCAACGCGGTGTGTGAGGCAGGGTTTGTTTACAGGCCGTAAAAAAATAAAGTTTGCTTTCATTTGAAAAGAAACTTCATTTTATGGCTTTCTTATCATCCCGCCAGGCGGCACAAACACTGAGGCACAATCTTTGACGTCGTATTGAATTCAGCAAAGCAGAGACATTTACTGCATCAGGCAAATCACTGCAGTGAAGTCCAACAGGAACAATTCACTCAAATCTTTTATCAGATCATTTAAAACATCTCCAGCCAAAGAGTCTAATGCGCCGCATTTAGATCATAGGCTACAGCGCTCTTTCAAGGTCAGCTAAGTTCTTCCCTGAAAAATCTCTAGGTATTCTGAAGCAGTTTTAGTCCTTTCTACCCATGCAAACACACTCTTGTGTGTTCAGCATTCAACACATCAGAGAAGCTGGTAGGCTAATCAATATTATGGATCCCCAGTATTCTCTATTGCCCATCAACTCAACTCAACAGCTTCGTCGTTACTGCCGGCCAAACTGGTGTTTGTTTCTTTTCACCTCCTTACCATGTATCTATGTCAATAGGTTTTTGACGTGCTCGTAGATTTGCATACTCCCTCACTCCTCTCCATTTCTCTCTCCTGCTGTAGGGATGACCTGTCAAGCCCGCAGCTCTTACCTGGACTCGGAGGTGTTGTGGGGGGAGCGCTTCACCCCCGTCCTCTCCCTGGAGGAGGGCTTCTACGAGGTGGACTATGACACCTTCCACAACACCTACCCCACCCCGACCCCCGCGTGCTCTGCCCGTGACCTGGCAGAGCTGGCCAAGAAGGGAGAGAGCATCCCCATACCTCCTCTCTCGCCCCATGACACCATGGAGGAGATGTCGGGCCCAGAGGACGCACTGGACACAGAAGAAGACGAGGAAGGGCAGGGGGTGCAGGGAGCGGAGGGGGTGCAGGGGGCGGAGGGGGTGCAGGCGGCGCAAGGGGTGCAGGTGGTGCAGGAGGAACAGGAGGCACAGGAGGATGAGGTAGATGGGGATACTGTCAGCAATGGAGATGTGAACAAAATGGACAGCGGACTAGAATGACATATCTATGTGTGTGAATCACATCCATGACATCCTCTTACTCTCCTCGCCTGGGTCTCACTGAGGAAGTTGAGAGTAGCAAGGCAGGGCTTGTAACATTTGGATGTAATAAGGCATAAATAAACTTCACTCACTAGTCCACACTGTGTGAATCATGTGTCAATTAACTCAAATGAATTAAACTTAATTCCCATTTGTCATGGTTCATGAAGTTTCTAGCATATAAACAATTGCTCATGTTCAGTTTGGACAAGTTATGTAACCTGTAGAGAACATTATGGTAACAGGGGTAACCATATACTATATGTACTCTTGTATGTGTTTTTGGAAACGGAAGGATAAGTTAACCAGTATTAGATTTTGCTTTACATTTTGTATACAAATAGAAAAAGGAGTTAATTTATTAATCTAAATATGATTGTGAGAGCTAAGTGGTCCTATTGGCTACTTCTTTCTTCATTCTCTTATATCGGACTGGTTACCTGTCTCTTATACAGTGTTACAGTTTGTACGTTTTTGCATTTCTGGAATACCATTATTTCATGTTTATAATGATCATATTTATAACGACAACACAATAAATTAGCCAGCACAATGTGATGTCCATTGATCGTGACCATAAGGGCAGATATTGACTGTATAATTACTGTATCATTCTTGCAGTTAGTGACCTGTCGTTCTGATATTTCCTGGCTTACATAGCCAATAAACAGTTCCTTTACTTTCTATATTATAACTAAGCTGAATCAGAATGTTTCTGGGAATGTGTTTGTAGACTTTTACACATTGGCATAGATTTCTACATAAAACTCTCTGTCATATAATTTGTAATGCACGCACTGGCAGTGAATTAAACATCAACAAGGTGCGCCATCTACTGTTGAAGTCGCGCACAAACTTTGTCATTTTTGGTCCACTACATTTCTTCGAGATTTGCATTAAATATTGCAATGTTTAGTTTTGTTTGGTACAACCTATGTTTACGAAGAAATGTGAGTAAAAGAACAATCGTCGCATTTCCGCAAATTAGAAATGTTAAAAAAAAAGTCGAGGATTCCAAACTTTGTTTTAGAGCACGTGTAAGCAAGGTGTTTGTTTTGTTAACTTAGCCCATGTTTGTGGAATGAGTTGAATAAATTCTGGTCTGAATATAGGTTATCGGTTAGCTGAGGCGGACATTGCTTTAATTGAGTGATATTTTTAACGTGTGTTCGAACAAAATAGTTTAGTAGTCAATGCCAATTATTTGTCTGTCGCAAGGAGAACTTGAGAGGAACTTGAGTAGGTAAAAAAGTAACGCATGATATAATAGGACTGACAACAGAAACGTGCCTGTAACTCCACAACTGAGATTAAACACGTAAATGGTTTTCGGTCCATATAAAATAGCCTGGCTGACTTCGCTGTTTCACCCGATTTAAAAGATTTGCGGCTATGTAATGCCCTGCTTCGAAGCTAGGCGGCGACATGAAATTATCTGGGCCTTGGATATACAACATGCTCGTGGTGCATCATGGGTAGGGAATGTGTTTCTACAGCTGCATGCGAGAGTTGGCTGAACACATGCGTTTGGTGTACACACGGAAAGGAGTGCAGTTGGTTCTCGTGTTTATCTAAGTGAAAATGAAGCCAGGTAAGTGTGAATTCCAAATCCTTTACTTAAAAAAAAACATGTAGCCAAAAAGTAGATTCGCTCTCCTTTCTGTAAATTTAGCAGCGTAATATGGTCAATTTGCAACTTTCAGCAAGCTGCGTGTTTCAGAGCTAACATTAGCAAGCTAATTCTTAAAATTTCAACACACATACTCTGATGTCTACGTGCATGCGTTCGCTGTAAAGTTTACATATAGGTGATTCTAGACGTGGGCTTTGTTTGCACTAAAGTGTATTGTCTCATTATCAGCTAGCTAAGTTGATGATTCAAGCTGCCAAATCCACATATCATTAGCTAACCTTAGCCATCAACGCTAGCTTGGCCAACCACGTGTGTAGTTCTGAAGACACGTGTCACTAGATTTAATGGGGGAAAAATAATTGATTTTAGATTTGTGAAGCGTTGTCTATCATCAGCTTCGAAACAAAGATTGTAACTTACCGTCGTACAAAGTTTTGGATGGGAAACCAAGTTTGCCATGGGATGCCATGTGGTCTCGATTCTAGCGTGGACCATGTGTTATGGAACCCTAGACTAAACACCGTGCATCTCGACACATTATTTAGTTGTTGTAGCATATATTGTATATTTACCCACGAGCATTTGTTTTTTAACGTTAGTGCTCAGAGTTAATTGATTTGTCTGAAAACCCCAGCTTAGTTTCAGTAAATACCCGGAGGTTAGCACAACGTGCATTAGCACTTAAAGGCTTTATGACGGTGAATCAACTTAGGTTAGCATTTCCAGTCGACATTTTCTCTGTTGGGGGAAACTAAGATGAGACTCTGACTTAATTTCAATTCGTTTAATTGGCCTTTAATAAGTTTAGTAATTATCAATGTAAAATTATCAGTGTTGTACATTCTAAAACGTGTCTTTTACAAGGCGCTGCGTGTTTCATCGTGATTTTCAGGATTCAGTCCTCGTGGTGGCGGTGGTGGCCGAGGTGGTTTCGGAGACCGAGGCCGTGGTGGCAGCAGAGGTGGCTTCGGGGACCGAGGTGGACGTGGTGGCAGCAGAGGAGGATTCGGTGACCGAGGTGGCAGAGGAGGATTCCGTGGCAGTGAGTTGATGTCTCCAACAATTACCCGGTTGAAACGTTTGTAACTATGAAAACCGGAGTCAATATCCTGCTCAGTTCTCTTCCTCTTCTATGCATGTGTAAACACGGCATGGCATTGTTCCCACTGTTAAAGATTCCCTGCAAGTATGCCTGCCAGGCTATCTGGCTTTATGGCCCTGCTGCACTTAGAAAAACACCTTTTTACCTCGTGTACTCTATTTGATATCAATAAGCTTCTGAGAGTTGAAAAGGGTGTACAGAATTGACCATTTGTTTGACATTTTTATTTGGCATTAACCTAAGTGAACTGTAACTAAACTTTTTAATACATGTGATTGTTTTGGTGAGAGAACTAGGTGACTTCATTCGTTGCCCCTGTGGTGTTCTTTAACTGTTTAGCAGGGACCTTCACGATGGAAATAATAATCTTAATAATGCTCATCATTGTGGAATTGTTTAGGAAAATGGTATTACACCTCTATTTCTTGGCACATGTGTGGTTGTTCAGTACTCATGTGTGCAATGTACGGAGGGAGAGCAGTGCCGGTGCTATGTCTTCGGTGCCAGCATGTTTATTGTCTGCTGGTTCTATCCTCTCTCACTGGGACACGCAGTTCTAATCCATTTGACTGAACTATTACATGAACTTTTTGCCATATATTTGTGAGTAAGCCTGCTCTTAGATATGGATACAGCCTACCAGCCAAGGGGATTTAAAGATGTTCATTAACCACTTGTTATCAAACTGGTTTCGCACAATGTATATATAATATTTTTATAGTTACAGATATTTTTTACTTCTGCCACCTTGGGGAGCTAATGTCAGATACTAGCTGGGTGATTTAAATGTTATGTTTATGTTGGTGTTTTTCTGTTTATCCCTTTTGCACAGGAGGTGGCTTCGGGTCGCCTAGTGGTGAGGGCGGCTTCCGTGGGCGCGGGGGAGGCAGAGGAACCCCCAGAGGTAGAGGTGGTGGACGCGGGGGATTCAGAGGGGGCAAGAAGGTTATGGTCGAGCCTCACAGACATGAAGGTAAAAAAAATTGCCATTTTGCTCCTTTCACATGGCAGTTGGGTTTCTGATGAATACTATATAACGATGTATACATTTTGATTTTCCTCATAGGTGTGTTCATTTGCCGTGGCAAAGAAGATGCCCTGGTCACGAGAAACATGGTGATCGGAGAATCTGTTTACGGAGAAAAAAGAATAAATGTTGAAGTAAGTACTCTGAATCATCGGTTGACATTGACTAGATTGTGCTAGACCGTTAAAAATAAAGTCGGCAATATCGAAAACCAAGCAAGAATAAGCTATATTTTGAGCCCATGAGAGACAGTGTTGGGGAGAGGATCAATGTCGACTCGTCGTCTAATTCTCATCACTAAAATAACACAAGTTTAAGAAAATGGTATTACACCTCTATTTCTTGGCATGCGTGTGGTTGTCCAGTACTCACGTGTGCAATGTACGGAGGGAGAGCAGTGCCGGTGCTATGTCTTCGGTGCCAGCATGTTTACTGTCTGCTGGTTCTATCCTCAATCACTGGGACAAGCCGTTCTTAGCCATTTGGCTGAATTGTCATCATTAACGTAGTCAACTACTTCACCACTGATTCTCAAAACTAAAATAAGCTACATCACCACATTTGTAAACATCCCAGCCAATGCTAATTTAGATCAACACAGGACAACCCTCAAACAACACTGGCTTACAACTACAACGCAGACACCTGCGAACAGTCGATTACAGCGTAACTCACGTTAGGGCTGGGATAGTATTTAACTAGTTGGATACATACTAGTTCAGGAAAATAATTCACCTAAAGGAAATCAGATCATTACTGGCTGCACTTTGTGCAACTGGTTCACTAGCTTTAGCTACATGTCTACTTGCCTAGCTTTGAGTGCACGGGCAGAGTTCCAGCAGTGAGGCCATCCAATCATTCCGTTTGGGTCAAATTTAATGTTTGGACAGGCTTTTACAGCCCTGCAGATGCCATATGACAGAATGTATCTTCTCTATATTGTCAGTCATTTAAGTTAAGAAATATAACAATAAATAGTTGTTAAAATACATCGCCCTACACCCTTCAAGCTTGCTCTACTGTCAGTTCTTGGAATTGCAGTGACTGTATTTATGCACACAGTACAAGGGGTTATATTTTAGTTACCAAGCTTACACAGCCAAATTGTTGCACAGGAGAGACTTAAGGGGGTGGAACCATGGAAGAATCCTTCATGACTTAATGTCATGGTTTCACTGCAATTTTGTCATGTGAAGGGTGATTTCTGGTTACAAGAATTATTGCTCTGATTCCAGGAGGGAGAAACTAAGATTGAGTACAGAGCGTGGAATCCTTTCCGGTCAAAGTTGGCTGCAGCCATCTTGGGAGGTATTGACCAAATTCATATCAAACCTGGTGTGAAAGTCATGTACCTCGGAGCTGCGTCGGGAACAACAGTATCACACGTGTCCGACATAGTTGGTCCGGTAAGTACGATTTGCTCAGATGTACATATTTTGTATGTGCGCACAACTTTCTTGCATGTTTTATGCTTTTTGAAGAATGCTATTACCTTTGGTTCCATTTCAGTTAGGAAACATGGTCTCTGTCGATCCTTTATATTTCTTGTACTGAAAATAATGATATTGTTCCTCCATGCCTAACAGACACTAACAGTAGTTGGTAGTTTTCAATTTTTTTATTTGACCCGTGAGATTTTTTGGGTGAATTTCATTATTGATGTTGGGATTGTTCGGGTGAGAACTGGGTGACTCCATTCGTTGCCCCTGTGGTTTTAAACTGTTAAGCAGTCTCTTGAAATAATGCTCATCATTATGGAATTGTTTAGGAAAATGGTTTTACACCTCTATTTCTTGGCACATGTGTGGTTGTTCAGTACTCATGTGTGCAATGTACGGAGGGAGAGCAGTGCCGGTGCTATGTCTTCGGTGCCAGCATGTTTATTGTCTGCTGGTTCTATCCTCTCTCACTGGGACACGCAGTTCTTAGCCATTTGGCTGAACTATTACATGAACTTTTTGCCATATATTTGTGAGTGCTAGCCTGCTCTTAGATATGGATTCCCATACCCGTGATATTTTTTGGTGAATTCCCTCATTGATTTCTTTGTGTGTCTACATTCAGGAAGGTCTGGTGTACGCCGTAGAGTTCTCCCACAGATCAGGCAGAGACCTGCTCAACGTTGCCAAAAAGAGGACCAATATTATTCCCATTATTGAGGATGCCAGACATCCCCACAAATATCGCATGCTTGTTGGTAAGTGCTTTTAAATCCCCCCCCACTCTTAATTTGCTTCCTGGTACACATGTATGTATGAATGAGCATTATTACAGTAAGACATGTATGATCATCGTGGAATTGTTGAAGAAAATGGTAAAATGGACCTCTATTTCTTGGCACATGTGTGGTTGTTCAGTACTCATGTGTGCAATATACGGAGGGAGAGCAGTGCCGGTGCTATGTCTTCGGTGCCAGCATGTTTATTGTCTGCTGGTTCTATCCTCAATCACTGGGACACACAGTTCTTAGCCATTTGGCTGAACTATTACATGAACTTGTTGCCATATTTGTGAGCAAGCCTGCTCTTAGATATGGATTCAGCAGCTTACTAATTTCAATTTTAGTTTACTGTCAGAGACCTAGCTTTAGCACAATGTATACAAAAGTTTATCATGTTTTATCAATACAGTGAGACAGTAGTTTTTATAATTACTATATATTACATCGTGTTCTTACATCTATTTTTCTGTATTTCTGTCATGGATACACAGATGTTCATGATAACTTAATGGTTCATAACAAATGAGAATGTTGAGATGCTTGTACTGTTAATGTTGTAAGAGATGCGAGTTATTATATATGGCTCCCCAAATGCAGTCGAGGCCTAATATTGGGTGACTCCCTGTAGGAGTCTAGACTAATTTCCAACTAACCCATACACCTTTTTTTCTATAGGCATGGTAGATGTTATCTTTGCAGATGTTGCCCAGCCTGACCAGACAAGAATTGTGGCCCTAAATGCACACAACTTCCTTAAAAATGGTGGCCATTTTGTCATTTCAATTAAGGTGAGGACCTCTGCATTTTGCACATAACACCTAATGGAGATGTCCCAACAAAATGGCAGTAAGAGTTTAGACAGAGTTGGACACTGTTAAACAGGACATTCAATACAGTGTTTGCAGTAATGTATGACTAAGTCAATCACTTTAAGGTCAGTTGGCCAAGCACTTTTTTCCCCCCTCGTTCTGCTTGGCCAGATTCATTCTGGAATGAATCTAGCCCTGCTAGGCCTATCTGATCGAAGTGCCATGTTATCATCCATCAGCATAATCAGTTGGTAGATTTACTAATGTAAAGAATACAGTCTGACCAATTTATATCAAGTTTAGATCAAATTAAAATCGCCAAGTGGGACTTTTCCTGTTAGACTGCTGGGACATTGGTCATAGCTTTCTGGTGTGCAAACTTTATGCTGTATAAGGGCATCTTTCCAGGTCATTAAGCTATGCCGATTTTTTTTTTTTTTTCCTTATGTTGTAAAGGGTTTGATGTTGTACGAATCTTGGACTTGGAATGTTAAACATCCAGTCCTTGGATTTTTGTTTACCATTAGGAGTAGTTGTATGGCAAATGGTGATTGACCGTTTTTTCTTTTTTTTTACTCCAGGCAAACTGCATTGATTCGACGGCAGCACCAGAGGCTGTGTTTGCAGCAGAAGTGAAGAAAATGAGTTCAGAGAACATGAAGCCTCAAGAACAGCTGACACTGGAGCCTTATGAGCGAGATCATGCGGTTGTTGTGGGTATTTACAGGTGAGGATTCATGGTCAGACATTGACATTTCCAACGGATTCTTATGTATTTGGTGAAATTACTTATTTATTGGTTTTTAGTGGATGTATTTACTCATTGTTGTGTTTCTTTGCAGACCAACTCCCAAGCAGAAGAAATGATTTAATTGGATCATCTTCACATTTTATTTCATGGACTCTTTTTTTTGTAACGGCTGTTGTAACAGCTTTGCCCACAAGAGGGCGCAACGACACAATGTGCAAGGACCCCAATTATGTTTGGATACTAAACCACCCAGACCAGCGCTGTCCTGGTCTACTCAGCCCACCCTGCATCATCCTCCATTATCATTTTGTATATCTGTAAAAGTATTCCATGTTGCTTACGATTGATATTGATGAGTTAAATAACCGCATAGTATAGGCCAATGTGCATTGCTGGCTTGTACCAAGTTTTTTTCAGTTTAAAAATTGTTATATGTAGGATAATCATCTATGTTAGATCAAATAAAGTGGAATATATCTGTTTTTTAATTTGAGGACTGCGCTATCGCATGAGACCATCTGTGGTTTCGAGTGTCTTTTTCTATACAAATGTAAGGATGTATTTCGCAGCACTCGGTAGCAGCATTTTCTGAAAACTGTCCTTAAGTTCTATGGTTATGCTTATAAACGCTTAAGCTTATAAAAAAAATGTTTGTTTCTGCTTTCGATCGAATAAGGTTAGATGTGGACCACAAAAGGCAACAATACCTGTAGAGACTGTTTGGCTAGTGGTAAATATGACTGAACTAGTGCTGTGTTTCTAAAAGTGGAGTGATAGGGTAAGTTGTGGTGTGCAAAGTAGGAACTAAAAGGCAGGCAATTTATTATTTTTTTTAATCAAGAATGTCATCAAGTAATTCATAAAAGCTGTATGAAACTGCCATAAGATTTCATAGAATATACTTTTGGCGGTATACCTGACCAAGCGCATCATCAGTGCCGAGTGCGGTCGCCGCCATTTTAAGAGTGAACGAGCAGGAAGAATGACTGGCTTCCGAGTGGTGCGGACGCGTTGCTCAGGCGGGAAAGTCAAACTTTTTTTGGTAATAAGACTGCAGTAACCCAGTCCCGCTACTATAAACAACGTAATTTCAGTATGTGGTGTATGATCCTGACCGGCAATTCATGCACCTGATGGGGCGTTGAATAACCTAGCCAATTTAGCGCTGAGCCATTATCTTAAACATTGGAAGGAAACGGTGCGATGCATTTTCAGGGGCACTAGCGGTTTCCGTTTAATGGATACCTTAAATTCATACCGATGTGAACTATCCAAACCTTTAATTTGGTATTGGGCAAATCATGCTGTTAATGGTCGAGGGCTCAACAATAAACAATATCAATTACACGTGTGGTATTATTGGAAAATGTGCCATGTTGATGTTACCAGTTTGTGGAGAATTAGTATTTGATTTGTTGAAAGGTTTCATAGACCAAATACACATGTGCATTCGATAGCTGCTTTTACTTTTTAGTGTCAATAGATGACAGGAACATCACTTATCATAAAAGGCAGGTTGTTCAGTAACTTACTTAGTAGAACAGGCAGCTAACGTTATGTTGCTGACATTAAGAACAGCGTCAAGTAACGTCTGTGTGTAATGTATTAAGGCCTACCAGGGGTAAGCTGGTTCAATTATCGCATCAAAGCAGTCAGTTCTCTAGCTAGATTAATTCGCAATTTCGTGTTAACCGTTCTTGTTGTCTGAGCTAAATAGATAGCATTAGCTAGCTAATACAGTTAACGTCGACAGAGTACATGTCAACGGTAAGGAACGTATTGCAGCACGATTATTTAGCGAACTAAACCGGTGCAAATTTGTAACGTTACCCAAGTTAATTGACAAGCTACCCAGCTGATCAGCTGTGGATGAAATTACAAAGTGACGACTAGCTTGAAGTGCCCATGACATAACTATCCTGAAGATCCAAGTTGTCCAGCAGGTATAACATTTTGCAACTGCAAGTTAACTAACTAGCGTTAGCTGGCATACCTAGCGAGCTGTCACTACCAAATATCAGGCGCGTCAATTTGCTATCAGTTCGTAAAATTAAATTGGAGGAATCATTATATTAACAAAGTGTAGTCCCTAGAAAGGTGGCGTATTCAATTTGTTGACAATGTTTTCTCTCTTACATGAACTAAGTACACAGTAACATGAACTTACACCTCTAGTTCCCATCCGCAGATTTGTTTTGGCGGCCATTTTGTGGGGAAAAGTCAACTGAACGTTGCACTAAAGCAAGCGGGGACGTGCTTGGAGCCGGGGGCGCGCTTATCGTGTAGACCCTCTCCTACTCAAGCGAAAGGCAGTCTTGGAGAGATCGAGATTATCGGATACCGAGGGGGTGTCCAGCAAATGCACATCGCTAGTCATAGCGGTGCGACAACACACCCCAATTTTGTTTTATTCGTTTTCTTTTTCAAAATTTAATTCTCCTCTCGTGCACCCCCTTGCTGCACCGCAACAAGCAACACTCTGCTTGTTAGCTAGCAACCACCAGTGCTAGCTAACGTTAGCTAGCTAGCTAACTAGCTGTTCCGAACCACACGACTTGCACCACGGTTTCTCGCGGAGAGAAACTGAGGGGAAAGGAAGGCAGAAGGACAATTTCGGTTGCTGCCAGTTATTCATCGTAATGTATAACTGCACGGATTTTAACTCGACACTTGGGTTGGTCTTCTTGCACTAGTTGTGCTAGCGTTAATCGTGGCTAAGTAAGAACACCGAAACCTGGACTAACCGTGAGCACATTTGCTGGGTTGCGCTCTGGAGACTAACCTTTCGGCTTTCCTGGAGACAGATGTTTTGAAGAGGATTTAAAAGAAAATTATAGACTATACCCCTGAAAGGGATCGCACCCATCAGAGGGGTGGCGATTAGGGGGGAGGGGGGTTTGGTTTATCAGTTACCGGTTTTTAATTCTGCCCGGTACCTGTCGTGGAGGTTAGGACGGAGGGAGAGGGAATACTGATAATGGCTGCTCCGGGAAGCTGGAAACAGACCGCCGCCTGAGGTAAGCCCACAGTGGTTTTATGATTGTTTTTATCTTGTTCACTCTCAGTAGTTGTTGATAAGGAATGTTCAGTAGTTCTATCTTCAGAAATATATGTCTGCCAAGACCCCTAGTTTTATGTTTTATCCTCTGTATAACGTTATCCCTCAAGCATCAAGACGCGGTGTTCCAGCAGCAAGCTCTATGTCCAGCGTATAGGCCGTCAGTGCCGGGGACTGAGATAGGGAGGAGGGCACATGGATGGGGAAAATGAGCTTGCGGTTTGGTACTAAGCGAGTCATGCACAAGAGAGTGGTACATTTAAATATGTTACACTTAACAGTTCATCTACTGTTATCTTTACTGTAATGGCTCTCAATGATACACCGGTTGTCAAAGGATGTAATTTGCAGTGATGGAAACTAGTGCTCCCAAATGCGGGGATTTCACAAGCAGGTTGGTTATAATGTATAGTAATTGTGTGTCATTTCCTGACAATGTCATCCCGATTTATAACGATTCTGTAGAAACTAACGTTAGCGTCTCCTTATCAAATCAGATCTTGATTAGGCTGCGTGATATTTTGAATTCGTTAACTAGCAGAGGCAACCATGTATCCATGATCATGTTCGATGTGGGCTGTGGAAGATTAAACACATATCCAGGATTTCTTCTTCGATGTCTTCAGTCTGTGGCTTACAATCCTCGAATCGCAGTTGTTGCAGTGTAATCAGCAAATAGCTGCGTTTGATACGAATTAGACCATAAGTGGCTGTTACATTATTGCAAAACTGCGGTGTTGCATGGCATGCAAATCTTTTGAACATAATGCCTAAAAACCATGCATCGTAGCCAGTTGGGTGCATTTGGAATTCAAGGCAATAGCAAAGGTAATGCATCCAAATCACTGACGGGTATTGCGTCTGCTGATCCAGGAGAGAAGAAAACCGAAGCATTTATAGATATTTAAATATGCTCTCGTTGTAATGCAGCTCGGTATGTTGGGTGACGTTACAGATCCCCCCCCCCCCCCCCCTGTCAATGTTCATATGTGCACACGCGTGTGGCTGGGGAAAAGTCCACCGATTCTGATCAAATCTCAATTTCTGTGTCGATAATGACTGGTGAAAATACAACATTCGTAAATGTGATCTTGTTCTGTATCCATCGTCGAATGGGTATTAGGTGGTGTATCTTGCGGTGTCTACACCCTTCATTTCCATGTAGCGTTATGTGCAAGGCTTTCGCTGTGGTGGTGCTGAAGTAGAAATGCCGGTTCAAAATGGATACACTTTCCTCCTATTGCTTTTCCACGTAGCCTTCTCCTTCTCTCTCCCCACTGCAGCGCAAGTAACCCCCACAGTACCCTTCAGAGGGATTCATTTCATGCATGTTTGAATAAATTCCTTCGATTTATTTACTTATGTTCATTCGAGAGAAGAATTCATGTGGCCATACACTAATTTTGTGCTGGCTTGATGCAGTCATTTACATCATCTCTGAAGTACTGAGTCATTGTAGTTATCAGTCATTTTTTTTTTATCACAACGCACACCTAAGCTAAATGGCAAATCCTTTTAAAAATTGATTCACTGTCACTGATTATGACCAATACTTGGATCTACATTCAAAATGCAAGTCCTCCAAACGTAAGTCAATCTTGATGTAGGAAAGGCTTTAGCATCCATCACACAATTCACTGTTCCTTTCACTTAACAGCATTAGTGAGCTGCCTTATAGGCTTGTAGTGTTGTGCAGTAACAAGACTGCTTGTTTGTTACAGAACAGTCATGAACTTACGACTAGATTCTTTTTTTTTTTCCAGTCCGTCCAGCCCTCTCTTTTGGACGCTTCTCATTTTTTTGGAGCAAGTGGACCACTGTTGAAGATTTCATTTGGTATCGGTAGCAGAGTGACACAGTTGTGAACGGACTGACTAAGTTCATTGTACCAAGCCTTGACAAGATGGAGAGAAAAAACAGTGTGAAGTTGTTGGGCCTAGCCTTAAAGTGTGGGATGTTACTGCAATGTGTGTGAAAAAGTGTCTGTCACTTTCTGCATCAGATGAAGTTGTGTGTGTGTGTGTGTGTGTGTGTGTGTGTGTGTGTGTGTGTGTGTGTGTGTGTGTGTGTGTGTGTGTGTGTGTGTGTGTGAAAATGGACTTCACCCATTCTCAAGCCTACAGGTCTGGTGCAGCATTGGCTTTATGTTGAAGTGAGCTTGTATGAAAACAAATGTGTGCCACATTCATTTATGTATTTCACATGAGCACCTAGTTTTGGATATGCTTGTGTGCATACATACATACATGCGTCTTTGCGTGTTCGTGTGAATGTGTGCGCGTGTTACATGGCTGAATGTAAAATTCCATTTCTCCCCTCTTAAATTGTCTAGTAGAGAGTCTGATCAGATTGAGGTGGGTACCTCTTTTTTGCCACTTTGGTGGAACGCAATGTTGACTGAGCCCAGACAGAATTGCAGCCTGCCGTGTTTGTCTTTTGCAGAGAGAGAGAGAGAGACCGAGAGAGACCGAGAGGGAGAGAGAGAGACCACTCGAGGGGGCCTTCCTCCATTCATGTATTGATTTACGTCTGAGTTTGATGGCTTAGGGAGTGGAAAAGGGAAACACCCACTCGCTCACAAGTTCATATTGTCCCACCTACCCTGACTTCCACACACTAGTGAGCGTGATTTACAACGAAGGCAGCGTCTCGCCCATCGCCAGGGATGCACACTGCCCACAGCCAACAGAGGCTCAACAGTACGCCTTCCCAGGCCTCAGTGCAAGTGCCGTCTAAGGCCAGGGAAAAGCCACAAGTGCCTGGGGAGATAAACAACATTTTATGGTATGGTATAGGCACTCTGAGATTCCTTGGAATGAAAAGTGCGTTAAAAATAAAATGAATTATTATTATTGTATGTGTCTCTTCACCCATTTGGGCTGCCAATGACGCACAAATTTTACTCCTCGTACAAATTTTAGCATGTCTTGCCTCATGTGACCCCCCACCCCGCCCGGTAACCACTCAATGTCATCCCCTCTCCTCTCCCATCAGTTTGAGCCCATGTGACTGTCCTGGCTCTATTGGGATCACCCTCTCGGCCCATGTGAGGGGGCATTGATTTGGACGTGGCCTTGAACATGGAGGGCTGTCGCCTTGAACATGGAGGGCTGTGGCACATAATGGGACCAGCCCTTAGGCTGATGGAGCACTTCTTTTTCCTAAGCAAACAGGTGCCCGCCCGTCCATGCTACTGACTTGGCCTGTGAGATCTCTCAGATTTGGTATAACTGCGTCTGCCAGTATGATGAATTAGAGTGACCTCCTCTTAAATATCCAATCCCAAGTTATTTTAGGATAAGCACTCAAACACTTGGTAAGTTAGGTACCGAGTAGGTTATATTTTCTGTTGATTTGTGTGCAGTTTGTCTATGTGTGTTCTAAGGAATGATTCTCGTAAATGGTAAAATTCTAAAGAACCAGGTTTATTACTTCATATCTTCCAGATTGAATAGGATAGGAAGGACAGGGCAGTCACTGGTGGTTAACTGAAGGTTCATCAGTGTCTAGTGTGGTACTCTTACACCTAAAACCCCCACTCCCCTCTCTATACTCTGAGTGTCATTTTGCATAGGGAGGGGAGGGGGGGCTGGCTGGCTATTTAAGGACTGCTAGCTTGTCTCAGATGGACGGTGTAAGGTCCAAGCTTACTCTTTATACTCTGGTATTTGAAGTAATGCTAAGTTTGGCAAATGTTTAAAACTATTCTGTATGAGCAATGAGCTTTGATGTGCCTCGCCACTGTGATTCAACACAAAATATTACTTTTGTTCAGCCAAGCACACCTTTATACCACCACTGGATCAGAAATCTGTGATTTGGATGGCCTTTCTCTAAGCATGATGAGGATAAACCAATAGCCTTTAGATTGTTTGGGCATATCTGTTGAGAAGCCTTTATTTTGAATGTCTAGGCGTATAACGGCGGTGTACAGTTCAACAGTCCCTGGCCGATTTCAGTCCCTGTTTTTTTTTTTTTTTTCTTCAGTTACACCCATAACCCGTGACAGTGTTACCACTTTGCTCTCCCAGCCGTTCTCCCTGTGTCCAGCAGGCCGGGGGAAATGACAGTGCACAGAATAAGGGTTGTCAGTCAAGATCGTGGCCCAACTCAACTGCTTTCCTGCAGCACTCAGATGGATGACCTCTCCTTTGGTTCCTCTGGTGTGTGTCCCTCCATGGCCTGGGGTTGATGGTCACGGACAGCCAGGCAGTAGTCACAAGCATGACTGCTCCCACTCCAGGTCTCAGACTAGAGCGAGATCTGCCGGCCCCCAGTCTGGAACCAGACAGGTCCTTTCTTTTACTCTAACTTGCCCTAAGCTGCTGCCTAGGCCTTTCTTAATGCAGTTTTCTTTCAGTCCTCGGAGTATCTTATAAATTGGTAATGAAAAGCACACACACACACACACACACACACACACACACACTGATGCACGCTCACATAGGCTCCTTCTTTACTGGGTAGTCAGTCAGTGAGGAAGAGGGAGAGGGATGTGGGCTGGCCTAATTCAATAAGGTGTGTTGAGCTTCTGAATAAGGCATGGAGTGAGCACAGAGTGTGGAGATGCATGGGCACAGGTGGCCACGCTCACACACACACAAAGCATGCATCATCTCGTCTCCTCATGACCGCACAGAAACCTGTCTCTAAGGCAACACCTCTGCCTGCCTTACCCCCCCCTCCCACCACCCCTTTCTATTTGCTACTCACCAGTCATGTAACTGCACTGAAAACAGTCTTCTGGACTAGGCCTATGCTCTGCCTTGCCATACTTGGGTTGGTTGCTCGGGCTTTTGGGAGTAATTTCTCTGTGTCCATCCCCTGCCCTCCTCGGTCAGTAATTCGGATGTTCGTGAAAGCAGGAATGCTGGTCAAATATTTTTGGTGGACAGAAGGACAGTGGCCCAGCATAGCCCCCCCCCCCCCCCCAAGTGTTCCTGAGGCCTAGTGATGGACGCTATTTTTGAGCCATCCTTGAGCCATCCTTGAGCAATCTATCCGCAGCTCATCATTTCTGTAGATTTATTTTATCACAAAGAACTTCCAAACTGTTGATTTCTGCTGTCACCATTCTTCCTCTTGTTCACCAAGGGCTCGACCTGAAAACTAAATGTGCGCAAGAGTTAGTGTAAAACTTGATCCCCAGGAGGGCGGTTGTTAGCTGGTGTGGGCAAGAGTTAGTGTAAAACTTGATCCCCAGGAGGGCGGTTGTTAGCTGGTGTGGGCAAGAGTTAGTGTAAAACTTGATCCCCAGGAGGGCGGTTGTTAGCTGGTGTGGGCAAGAGTTAGTGTAAAACTTGATCCTCAGGAGGGCGGTTGTTAGCTGGTGTCGGCAAGAGTTAGTGTAAAACTTGATCCTCAGGAGGGCGGTTGTTAGCTGGTGTCGGCAATAATTTCCGACAGACGGACAGATCTGAACTGAAACGCTTTACTTCTCCAGCACCATCCAAAACACATCAACTTCTGTGCTCTCAACTCACTACAACTCCTGCTTCACCCCGTCTCCAAACACCTGCTTCACCCCGTCTCCAACACCTGCTTCACCCCGTCTCCCAACACCCGCTTCACCCCGTCTCCAAACACCCGCTTCACCCCGTCTCCAAACACCCGCTTCACCCCGTCTCCAAACACCCGCTTCACCCCGTCTCCAAACACCCGCTTCACCCCGTCTCCAACACCCGCTTCACCCCGTCTCCAACACCTGCCTCACCCCGTCTCCAACACCTGCCTCACCCCGTCTCCAACACCTGCTTCACCCCGTCTCCAACACCTGCTTCACCCCGTCTCCAACACCTGCTTCACCCCGTCTCCAACACCTGCTTCACCCCGTCTCCAAACAAAGCAGGCTGGGAAATGTAGTCAATACTAACAATAAAAAATGGACCCAGTTATGATGCTAGTCACGTCGACGTGATTTAACAAGTAGTTCAACCTGTCAACATGAATCATCCAGCAATTAAAAATCCTAACAGACCCAGACTGTCTTGACTATTCTAGGCAAAAAAAAATAAATCTAAAACCTAAAACTTAACATTAGATTTAGTTTCTTATTGATATGACACCTGACAGCACAACTCCTACCTAGCTGCTAACGCTAGGTAACGTAACTATCCTACTGTGTCCGGCCAATTATGTGGTTTTCCCTGAATCCACCTTTACATTGTTTATTGTAGGTGAATCATTACTGTAGACATGGTACTAGCTACCACCTCAATATGATTTTATACTTGAGCAATTATATCTCAAAGTATCCCCGTTAGTGTCGGTGTGTGTGTGTGTGTGCACCCTAAGTGTGCGTGTGTGTGTGTGTGTGTGCGTGTGTGTGTGTGTGTGTTTTCACCCCTAGTGTGCTTGTGTGTGTGTGTGTGTGTGCGCGCGCACCGTTAGTGTGGGTGTGTGTGTGTGTGTGCACCCTAAGTGTGCGTTTGTGTGTGTGTGTGCGCGCACACCGTTAGTGTGGGTGTGTGTGTGTGTGTGTGTGTGCACCCTAAGTGTGCGTGTGTGCGTGTGTGTGTGTGTGTTCACCCCTAGTGTGCTTGTGTGTGTGCGTACGCATGCAACAGCTAATACTGTATGTTGGACTGCATATCAGCTGTTTCTATTTGTATACATGATGATCATCTCATGTGGGTAGTGATGACAGTATACTGGCCTGGGTGTATGTGTGGATGCTTTGTGGCTCTTGTGTCAAAGTGCATGAAAAGGAGACGGATGGAGAGAAAGGCACAGCAGAGTTATATATATGGCTCTTTTCATTGCATATTGTCACCTGCATTGTGAGCTAATTCCCATGGCATTTGGGAAGAGGAAATGTATGGTTTGAGGGTATGAGTTCATAGGGCTATGTGCAGGAGAGTACAGTACACTTGTGTGTAGTGTGTGTAGTTCGAGTGTGTGTGTGTGTGTGTGTGTGTGTGCAGTGAATGGTTGCTCTCCTTGGTGCTGCTTTTCGTCCTCTCAGCAGCCCTGCCCGTTGACCTGCTTAACACAGCATAGAGAGAGGGAGAGAGAGAGGGAGAGAGAGAGAGAGAGAGGGAGGGAGGGAGAGGGAGAGAGAGGGAGAGAGAGGGAGAGAGAGGGAGAGAGAGAGGGAGAGAGAGGGAGAGAGAGAGCGAGAGAGAGAGAGGGAGAGAGAGAGTTGGGGAGAGAGAGTTGGGGAGAGAGAGAGAGTGGAACATGGAACATGGAGGGAGAGAGAGAGAGTAGACAAGGAATAGTCTGTGGATGAGGGAAGAGAAAAGGAAGACAATGTAGGATAGAGAAAGATTGAGTAAGGAGGAGAGGGATTAATGGAAGGAGGTACACAAGGAGAGGGAAGGAGGACGGGAGGAAAAAGACCAGATGAAATGTCAAGATAAGAGTGTGATTGTGTGTGTGTGTTGTTGGCAGAAGATTTCTGAAATCCTACTTCTTCACTGAAGGAAGCATTGACACAAACCTGCAATGGAAGGATCTGCTCATCGAAGATGCAGTCCAGTCCATCATTCGGTTTTTTTTTTTAAAGTTTGTGCTCCTGAAGTAGAGGGCAATGAGGAGCGATGAATTTGAAAAAGAGGGCACGAAACAGACTTCACCTTTAATCTATATTTCTTAAGATGGTATCTCTCAATGTCCTATTCAGGGTGGGCTTCATCAGAACAGGCATGTTTCCTACTGGTCTCCAGGATTGTTTTGGGGTTCGTAACAGAGTTTGTAAGCCTGAGGTTCTGTCTGTATTTGTCGCAGCCCTGATCTGTTTGACTGGTGACCTTTGCCCTAATCTGAGCTGTCTGTCTGTGGCTACGTGCTGCTAACCTGCTAGCCTCCGCTCTCTGTGATCCGTGGCGTGCCTGCTAGAGAAGCAGTG
Organism: Sprattus sprattus; assembly: GCF_963457725.1. NCBI lineage: Eukaryota > Metazoa > Chordata > Actinopteri > Clupeiformes > Clupeidae > Sprattus > Sprattus sprattus. Next base: position 21,897,175 of record NC_137917.1, on the reverse strand, counting down.
TCTCGGGATTCTTAAGTCGGATTCCGAGTTGTATTTGGTTAGCAGTAGCCAGCTGAATTGAGTTCAACCAGGCCGTGCCTTTAGTAATGCAGGTTTTTTTTTTTTTTCATGTTGATAGATGGTCCTTCACTTGGTTTGCTTGTTGGAGCTCAGCCCGGCCAAGCCTGAATGCTCCCTGTGCACTGTGTCCCATGAAAAGGTCACCCTAAAGGAGGTTGGAAACACTGCATGTTGTTGGTCAGAGTGGTAGCAGACTAGACTTTAGTTTGGTGAATGCAATTGTTCATGAACTCAGAACTTAAGCGCTGATGCATGATAGCAGCATTCGCCACACATTTGTCTGTTTCTGTCTGTTTCTGTCTGTCCTGTTCTGTCTGTTCTGTCTGTCTTTCTCTCTGTCTGCACCCCAATTTACTATACTTTCTCTATTCTTTGCAACTTTTTTATAAATAAAGTCTAGCTGTGGCATTCGATTCTATTCTACACCGGTTTGCATGTTGTGTCCATTAGGAAGACTGGCAGCTGTGAGATTCAAGATGGCGTGAGCAGAACAGAGAGACAAGAAAGGACTGAAATGAAGGTTCATGTTACAACTTCAGTGACTTCAAAAGGCATAGAAACAGCTAAAACGATCATTTGGCGTAATTTAACAATTCTCTTGTCATTATGCATTTTTTTAGATATTCACTCAGTCGCATGTAAAACGTGTGTATAGGAAGTTGAGGTCTCGCAGAGTACTTTGGACATATTGTGTGTATGGTATTGGGGGAACACCAGTGACCCGTAGCAACAGTCTGGGAAGGGCCTTGGTAACTGTGGCAGTGTGGCATGATGTAGCCATGGTGTTGAGCAGCTGTAGGAACAGCCGTGAGCTTTTATCGCGCTGAAGGGCTGTATGGGAACAGTGTGGCGCTCTATAGGATCTGTATTGGGGACAGTGCTGGGTCACACTCTCCTCACAGGGAGCTTAAAGTGGGTCAGCTCTGGGGGAAGAGAGGAGAAGCACAGAGAGGAGAGGAGAGAAGCGGAGGGGAGAGGCCAGGCAAGGCAGACGGCCATGTTTGTGCCAGAACCAGAATCGGAACCAGGCCCCTAGAAAAGGCGCAAAGCCGGGGGAGATCTGCAAAAGACTGACGGCTGCTCAGAATCACGCTTAGGGTAACTACCGCTACAGGAACCCGTGGTCTTCTACAGGAACCTGTGGTCTTCTACAGTAACCCTTGGTCTGGAGGCGATCACTCTCGGGGTCTTCTACAGTAAACCCGGGTCTTCTACAGTAACCCGTGTCTTCTACAGTAACCCGGGTCTTCTACAGTAACCCGGGTCTTCTACAGTAACCCGGGTCTTCTACAGTAACCCGGGTCTTCTACAGTAACCCTTGGTCTTCTACAGTAACCCTTGTTTTGGAGTAGATGGCAGTAGATCCCTTGATTAGGCTGATCTTGGGGTCAGAGAGGGACAGGGGCTGGACATGCCAACCAAATAGTTTGGTGGAAGAGTCTCTGCCGAGGAACTCCAAGAAGCCTCTAGTTGGAAATCCTTGGCCTCAAGGGTATGGGGGTGGGGTAGTGTTGTAGGATGTTGGTAATGATGGTGGATGGTGGGGTGGATTGGGGGGGTTGACCCCCCCCTGCCGGCTGGCTTACCCCACAGGCAACGCCCAGCACTTTACCCGGATTGCCCTAGATAAACCCTTACTGCATAAATGGGTTCCACAAATTGTAAGTGGCTTTGGATTATAAGTGTCAGTCAAATGAATTCATTAGCTTGCTTGTCTGTCTTTCTGCTCGGATGCCGGTGCTTGTATGTATGTGTGTGTGTTTGCATGTGCACAGGCGGACATTCCACTCATCTGTATCTGCGCCTTCGTTCTCCTGCCTTCTAGACACCCCTGTAACTTAGCTATGTCTCAATATATAACACAATATCTTGAAGACAATTACAATGTTGTATTAATGATTCTGCAATGTGTGTGTGCGTGTGCGCACGTGTGTGTGTTTGAGGCCCTCTGGTCTATGAGGGAAGTTTCGTCTGATCTGATGCGTTGTCGGGTGCAGTAGCCAAACCGCGCCTGTATGTGGACCTGCATGCCTGCGCACTACCCTTGCCAGCTTCCATGGCAGCTCTAAGCTGGCACAGCAAGAATTAAATAGCCAGAGCTCCTGGAGATTATGGCTGGCTTAACAGAAGCTTAATCACATCGTATGCACAGTATAGGAGGAATAGGTAAGGTAAGAGTGACTGAGGAAAAGAGAAGGAGAACAGACTCTGACGACACTTGAGTGACGAGGAGAGAAGCGCTGAGTTTGTAGCAAAATCGGAGGAAAGGGTGTCGCTGAAAGATGGGGAAAGTCCTGGGAGGCAACTGTGCGACTGTCAGTTGGTGCTGCTGCCGCCATGTTTGGTGGTGGGGATGCTAATGGGCATCTTAATTCTGAGAGAGGACCTTTCCCTGGGTTTCAGTAGCTTGCATATTAGGGCTCACAAGAACTGTTCAGTAGCCTCACTGATGTTATACAGACCAGATCTCGGGGTCCATCCAACATCATTGTCAGTTTCAGGACATTCTCCAGAATCGTTCCTCAGACTGATCCAGTGTTGTCATACTGTCAAATTGCCTCTACTCTACTGACCTTGACTTTGTTGGTGAAAGTTGCCCAATTTACTAGAAACACTTTAATCATCATCTCCTGCATTGCATGTTCCACATCACTGCTGTGTATGTCATGTAAAAAAATATATAGATTAATCAGAGATAATCTTTGGCATAGCATTTGAAATGGTAAATTAAAGTTATACTTGATGTATTATTAATGTATGTGGTTATTCTGCATTCACTGTTCTTTAGTGGGCACTTACCTTAGAGTCCAATAATTGACAACTGCAATGTATGTAGATGTAGTTTTTCTTTTCTTTTCCATTGCAAGGGCAAAAAGCCTTGGTCTTGATCTACAGGGTAATTATCCGCTCAGCGTGATGATGTGTAACTACTATTGACCAGGTTTGTATATGACCATTACTCCACAACACTTTTCTGACCACCACCACGACCACCACTCTCTCCTCTCTCCTCTCTTATCATTTATCTACCTCAGCCTGTTTAACTCCTGTGCCTCCAATTAATAAAATGCAGATCAATACCAAATGCATCCAATAAGCAATGAACTGAACAATGGAAAAATGTGTGTAAGTTATATGTAAAGGGGGGGGGGGGGGGTCGCGGACTGCACCCCTAATTTGTGCAGTGGGAATTTGTTTGTTTTATACCTTGATTCATCATATTTAAAAAGTAAAGGCATACTGAAACTCTGTTTCAACAGGTGTCATTCAGAATCTCAGTATTCCAGCATTCTTGTGGTAGAGGGGAACGTGTTGCCTGTTGGAAATATTCCACTTACCATGTTTGAAAATAGTTTAAAGAAGCCCTGAAAAAGCATATTGTGAAATGAATGTCACTCTGTGTATTTTACATAGATCTGCTTGTTCTGCAATTACCCTAGTGGTCATGTTACTCTCGTGATGGAAATGCCTCAGTAATGGCTTCTTTTTTTTCATGCCTGATCCCAAACTCATTCAGAGCAACAGGACCGTTCTTCCGGTGTTGTTAGCATTCTCTCTTTAATTTCCCTCATGGCAATGTGAAATAGGTGAAGGCAGTAGTGATGTAAAAGTTATGACTTCGAAAGTATCCCCCACCTCAGACCTCAAAGGTGATGGGGAAAAGTTTATCATTGTATTTAATTTCCGGTTATTTAGCTCAGGGTCAGATCTTCTTCCTCAAATACCTATATTGGCATCCAGACCAGAGCTGCTAACTTACAGTGTACCTCAAACACCCTGGCTCATAGTTAGTTTGATCCAGTTGCCAGCTCTCCTCATGCTCCTGCACTTTGGCTTCATGTAGTTCACTTGTTTGACCACTGGGGGCAGCAGAGAAAGAGACAACCACACAGTCTTCAATTATCACAACCTTTGGCCCACGTCACACCCTGGTAATCTAGTGCCGTGCTCATTAAATCCACTCTTACTGCCTCTGCTGTGATTGTGTTGTTTGTTAGGCATATAGAAACGTGAAACAGTGAGGGAATACATACATAAATATCAATTACACACAGTATATACATTTATAACTGCTGTAAAGAGATATATTCTGTATATGGAGAGAGTGCTGCAAATGTGCTCTCTCACTTCGATATGTCTAGAGAGAGGAAGAGAGACGTGGAGGTATAAGTGTTGCATGTATGATTGTGTGCCGTACTTTGCACTGTTACTGTTACATTGCTCTTTAGGAAGAACTTCAGCTGCTACTTCATTGCCTGGACTTGCCCAATTGTCACTTGGTGGGAACAGTCCCAACACAGTCACCTGATCTCGCACTTCTCCTGACCCCTGAATAAACCTTAATCCCTCTATTGTGGACAGTGCCATGGTATGGCCAAGTGTTTGAAACTGCAACGTGTGTGTGTGTGTGTGTGTGTGTGTGTGTGTGTGTGTGTGTGTGTGTGTGTGTAATGGAAAGGGTCTGTGGGGAAGGTAAATAATCAGGTAAGTGGCAACACCACTTGCAGTACCAGTTTCTCAGATGCTGTAACGATGCCAGCAGAGACCCTACACACTCCTATGCTGTCTGTCTCATTGTCTCATGGAGAAGATGTGTACTTTTCAGGTGAAGGGTCACACTGGGGGTGGTGGGGTGTGTTGGGACGAGGAGGGAAAGCCTCATCAGGGATTAACAGTGGGGATTCTCCTGTGTCTCTGTCCATGAAAGGGTCAGGCATAAGCACACTGGCACGTGTGGGCTGATGCGCAAGCTCTTTCTCATACAACCGTACGCACACGCCTGCATTCCCGACTATAAGATTCACATACTCCTACATTTAGTGGCATATAAAGATTTGTGTGTGTTTGACCCAGTGAAGCTTGCGATGACGGTTAATCTGTGGTGTGGTGGTGACCCTGGCAGTAACTTGCCACTTCACTCAACACTTCTGTCAGATCACAGAACATTGTTTTCCTGCCCCTTTCAATATCACTGAGCAGTTTGTGAGGGCCAGTCTGTAACTGTCAGTGAAAACTTTTGCAAAGAAGTTTTTTTTTATAGTAATCATCGTCTCACATAAACACTCTTATAAAGGGTGGCCATTTATGTCCTCCACCTTAGCAGAGTCCATATGTATTTTCCTCACTGGTGAGTGGATCATGCCACTGGACAAGTGCCTGTTTGTGTGTGCCATTGACATGCCTTGTACATTAGCTCCCCTGAAGGTCCATATCCACTGTCCTTTCTTGGGACGCCCCTGCTGCCTATTCTTGGATGAAACCTCAAACTTGTGTCAGGTTAAACTTGACTCGTCCAGCGCTTGAGTTTCTTGGCAGAACTTCCATGGCACTAGCAACATTGGTCCATTTTTGTCACATGTAACTTCAAACATTGCCAGACAATATATAGCCTCTGCCGAGAAATACAACTGATCTTTTCTGGGTGGCACGTGGTTAGTAGGTGTGGCTCCTGGAACATGTTACAGCATATGTGTTTAATGGACCCTTATATTGTTTACAACATTATCTGCCACCTGAAAAAGTAGATAGATGTTGGAGTATTTAATAAGCATTAACCCAAGATACAGGCTCTGGAGGGTTAAACAATTGAGTACTGGGCAAATTAGTTATTAAAGTTATGGAGGTTTTCTTTTCACTTGGGAAATCATACTTTTGTTCATAATTCTTTTTAAGGTTAGATTTTTTTCATTGCTGTCTTAACCTGGATGCCGGTTCCCTCCTATTTCAGGCTGTTACCAAGTGAGACAGTGAAAATTAACGAGTCCCCTGCTGACCGTGTTGAGAAGTATATGTTTGGGAAAACTTGACCTTTTGCTGAACTGTCCACCTGTTTGCTAAGTTAAGTTCGTGTTCTGCATGTTGTCATTCCACATCTGGTCTACCAGTAAAGAATGAGTTGGTGGGGAGATAACAGTTTAGTTGTCTATTTTTGATATTTTGGGGGCGAGGGCTCAAAGCACGCCATGTAACCTTATATAGTTGTAAACAGGAGGGGTTCCGGCAGAGAACAGTGAGCTATGCTATATATTTGGACTTTCTGCCTGTAGATAAGGAGGCTGGAAATACAGCAGAGGAAAGCGTATGATTTGCCCTTAATAAAACCCGATGCATGGTCTGCTTTTAGGGGGAAATATTTTTTCTCCTTGCATAGATGTGGGCGAACGGAGAGATATCTAGCTCCACCGTGTTCACTTTAAAAAAAATCCAGTTTTTGCAGAGCTGAAACACAACCCCGGCAACCTCCCCGCAGTGTAATTGTAATTCGCTGCTGTGTTACCCCGCCGTTCCTTTTGCGCTCGCTAGCTTCTTCAGTGGAGTTCGACTACCGTATCTTCCCACTGCATCATGTTTACCTAGCAACACGCATCACCCGCTGCCGGCCCTCCCATTGGTCATTTCAAAACGCACCCGGGACCAATGGCAGGGCTGTTACCATGGTACAGTGTGTAGTTGCCGGGTGGAATTTTGCTGCAAGGCACGTGAGTCCCGGAATCTTCGCCTTGCGTTTTTAATCTCGGGTGTCTGGGAGCTTTGCAAACGTGATTTATTGGAACCGAGTCACATTCCCTCTCGAGAGTCAGTTCACATATACATTTAAACATTTATCTGTACATTTGTATGTATAAAATCTAAATCGTGCAGAGACATAAGAGCTGCAATACCTCTGTAACAGGGATGCGCGCTGTAGTTTGGCTTTGAAAGAGAGTGAGAACTTTAAAATGTTAAACCTAGTAGTTCAACAAAGTTAATTTGATTTTAATAAAATTAATCTAATTATTTCGAATTCAGTGCGTGAGCCAGAGCTTCTCGTCATGTACGAGCCTTTAAACACAATAATTATGGATATAAAACTCTTCAGTAATTTAAGCAAGATTTGTGAAATTCTGTAGTGTCTTTAGAGGTCAGAGGTGGGTGTGATTTTATATATCAGTTAAGTGTTACATGAGTGTTTGTTTCCTATGCTCAGCCTGAAACCCATGCACTGCGAATCGGGTGTGACCATCCCCCTCCTCACTAAACTTCTATCAATGTAGAATGAACTTTGACCTATAAAGCACAGAAATACGTAAGACGGGTTCAGTGTGTATCATTTCTCGACGTAAATGCTGCGAAATATTTCATAGCAAATGCTAATCAGTCGTTGTCCACCAAACAAGCTTTAAATGGGGTAGAGCCATTATGATTTTTTTTTCAGTCTGGGGGGGACACGCACAGAAATTGGCTACCGTGGATGAATGACGGCATGGTTAACCTCGTTTTGTACTTCTCCTATTTCTCAAGTTGCTACACTTTCATGGGGGTAAATAGATGAAGACCAAGTTGAATACTGCTATGAACACGCAGTTTTCATGAGCAGGCAATGCTGCCGGTGCTCCACGCATGTCAACACGAATTATTCTCGGACATTCCAAAAGACGAGTGCCAGATTATTACCTAACTATCCTTGATACTCGGATAGCTCGAGACAAGGATATGTTTACGTTAAGTTAAATTAAAAAAAAAAAAAAGGTGATTTAAACTTTATGTGTTGATGAAAAGTTCTGTCTAATGTATAGCTGCATCACAGTTCACTCCAGGGGGTGCCATGATGTAATACATTTCTGGGTTAATACAACTGTGGTTTATTAACACTTCAGATTCATTTTGGTTGCTTTAACAACTTGTCTTGAGTATTGCATATGCAATTCCAAAGTCTGATTTATTGACCTCTGGTTTTGGGCGGTTACATAGAACATTTCTAAACCCCTAGGATGTAGTTCATCTATAGGGGCTATTCGGCAAAGCAATGGTGAATATATTCCTTTACCAATATACTATGCAGGCCTACATCTGCAGTCATGCTATTGCATAAAAGCCTAGTTCAAGTTGAAAGTTCGATACTGCACGTTTTATCTTGTGATTGTACAGTCACGCATGTGACATGCATTTAATCTTGATCTAATTTTGTGCTTAAAGCATATCGTTACGTTGTGAAAACTAAGTTGACAGTGAAAAGTTTCAGTGTACTCGGTGACCGAGTCTGTATTGCAGAACAAACCTTCGTTTGATAAGGGTATGCCCTCTTCTGCTTTTGTATATTTTTATTTATTTATTTGCTTCCGTTGTTGTTTTATCCCCTCCCCTATCAATCTACCTGAAGTCTTTTGCCATTTCCGCGTGCACATCATTCTGCCTCTACGCTGCGTTCGGAGACAACAAGGAGCTAGGGGGACAGGGCAGCCGCTTCATCTGTCTCCGCCCACATACCGCACTTGACCAATTCAAGCAATGGAGAGGACCTCGTCTGACCAATAGCGCACAAGCTGCCGTGGCGTCGGATAGCAACAGAACCTACGAACGCGCACTAGGGGGTGGAGAATGAGATGTTGGTGAACGCGCTTTAGGGGGAGGAGGGGGGGAGGGAGTAGGAGAAGGAGAACTCGGCGAATAAGAAGGTCTGTGTGCGCGCTTTAGCACAGAAAAGTTGCAATAAACTTTAAGGGCACTTGATTAAATTAAACCATCACTTCAGAACATATTAAACAATGTTTTTAAGATCCATGTGCAGAGACTTAGAATATACACTTGCAATCTTTTAAAACAGTTATTTAGCATACACCTATTGTAAAACGAACAGAATATGAATCAGATGAGAATTGGTGCTATCACGCCTGACTGAATCCATCAGATATCAGAAAGTGATCTTATAATCTAAGGTTCCCTGCATCATTCACCAAACAAATTGCATTATAGTCAGTGGATCTTTTTTCTCTTCGATCTGCATTTAAGGGTGGCCACTCTCGATATATCTATCTATCTATCTATCTAAATATATGTGTGTATGTGTGGTACAGTATAATTATATCTGCGGAGTAACTATAAATGGAGAGAACCGGCTTGTTGGCGCAACTACGTAGGGTAAGGGGGAAGCCAAAATATGTGTTTGGGTTGACCTGATCAACCACTTGTGTCTTGCATAGAACAATTTGGGAAATGTGTTTGATAAAAGTGTGCGTCATCTTCCCTTTAGCTGTTCCATGACTCTCCCAGTAGCTCCGCTTCTTTGGGTGTTAAAACATTTATGCGCGAAGAGCTGCGTCAACCGAGCTCCTGTCAGGAGCATATCTCAGATGTCCCCCTTTCCACCCCCCGCGCTTCAATAGCTGTTGGAACAATCCTCATTGCAGGGTGTGGATCCGGAGCCGGACAGAGAGGCTAGTCAACAGGGAGTAATAACGGAAAGGGGCGAATATGACTTAAACCAGCCCGAGACGGAAATATTCTCGGACAAAATTCTTGCGGGAAGATTCTTAAGAGTGAAAAGCTAAAACAGGGGGACTGTAGTGCTCGCGAAGTCAAGTAGACACACAAGAGGACAGCGACTGGCAACGGAGCCCTACGCGGAAGCTTCAGACGATCAGGCAGGATGGAAGTAACAACACAGAAAAAAATCATTGTAGTTTTTGTTGATCTCGACATTAAGTAGCTCGGCTCCGTGAAGAAATCTTGAGGTACAAATCTGACTACGCAAGATAACGCTTGTTTTATGAACTGTGGCCGATCGTGTTATTGTTGGGGAATGCATTAACGGGAATAAGGACAGTTACTTGCATTGTTGTTGTGAAGTGAGCTGTCATTACTTTCTCGCTAAAGGAAACCTGGGGACCCGTTGACCGTGTGGATTTCCCATGATATTCAAGAGCACTGCGTCTACATAATACAGCTTTTGGTTAAGCTGAAACAACAGGGTTAATTTTTGTTATTGTTTTGAAGACCTGTTACGAAGAAAACAAACGTTGGCTTTGATCGTGAGCTTCGTCATTAGGAATTGTCTTCATTCGTGTCGCTGAGATTTGGGGAAAGCTCTCACGAAAGACATCAAGATTTTTTTTTTTTAAAGCAGCCGTTAATGTTGTGCCTGTGACATCGGTCGCACCTCCGCACTTTGCTTCGTTACTTTGTGTGGTCTTTGCATGCACGTGTTTGTTTCCTCTTCCTTCAACATTATTCACGAGCTTTATGCTGTTTTGAGCTTCGTGCCCCCTTTCACCCCCCTCCTTCGACCTGCCAGCACATAAGGTCACCATTTGACATCTGCGGACTTTGCTAGCGTTAGTTCCGTGAAAGGGGGAAGGGTGCATTTTTGTTGCTGTGTGTCTAGTAGGGAAGACTAAATCAACGTTTAGGTTTTATAAATACATAATATACAGTATATAAATATCTGTTATTTTTCTGGCGTTCAGCTTCCCCTCTTGAATTGTATTATCTGACTAAGATTAACCAACTGGTTTTCCTGTTGAAGGAGAGGAAATCGGCCAATGTTTTACGTTTGTTGTCACCTACCTGCTTTATTGTGACTGATTAGTTCACTGTAGGTAACCTAAACGGAATATAAGAAGCCACTGCTATTTTTAAGTGGGAGTGATGGGGTAAATGGTGTTGGAAATTGAGACCCCCCACCCCCTACCCCCAGCCTACCAACACTTCCAGGTTTAGCTCTGGTTCCCTTGTCAGCTGCCGAATCATCCTGACTGGAAAATTTAAGTGGGGGTCCTGGCCCAACAAGGTTTTCACCTGTCTACCATTGAAACATACTTTTTTTTTTTTTTCTTGAACTACAGAGAAACTTTTTTTCCTATTCTAATGGGACTTGTGAAACAACTGTAGCTGTGAAAGTAGATACCTTTTGTAACCAAATAATATCAACATAGAGCAGAGAAGAATATATACAAATATAAATATATATATATCTTAATAGAAAGAGCAGAGAAATATATATATATATAAATTATATAGCAAATACATAGTTTAAGTAAATATATTTTTACGTCTCAAGTGAGCATTGTTGCCTGAAACCCAAGTCATTGCCTTAGAGAAACATAGTAATAAAGGGAATAGTATTGACAGAAGTGAATCTGTTTGGAAACAAGTTAATGGTGCCTTTTCGTTCATCAGCTCCTTCTGTCTCTGTCGCTTCAGGATTTCATTAGTAATTGAAGAATATTTTGTGGTAAACCCAAGTGAGATCCCTATGTATACCTGCCTTTTACGGTTCAAACTTGAGTTTTATTGCTGTTGGATGTACAGTGCTGGATCGAAGAACTTCTGAAGATTTATTTGGCAAGGATTACTTGATACTTGATGTGTCCACAACTCTCTCCAAAGTAATTTATCGGGATCCACACACCTATAAACTTGATTGACTCGATTCCTGGGATACCACGACCCCACATAAGCGTTTCCGATGGTGATCACTTCGTCAGTGGAGGAGAAGCCGCAGCCTTCTAACAGAATGGTCGCAAATTTGCCGACCGAAACCTGGATTGGCAACCCAGATCAGAGTCGCTTCGTACCCCAGTCACACCTGCTACGGAAGCCCACAAGAAGTTAGTGTCACCTCTGTTTCTCTGTCTCTGCACGCATCGTAAACAGAACACACACACACACACACACACACCTAAAATGCTTTTTAAGGTGAAATGTAATTGTGCTTGCTGTAAGTGGGTGGTTTAACTGATCTCAAACTTCACTACATAATTTGTAAGTTTATCCGTTCAATCAATACAGTCTTGACAGAGGGACAGTGGGTTTCCCAGTAACAACCTGCCCCCCCCCCCCCCCCCCCCTCCTCTTTTGCACCTGTTGAATGTGAGGATGAATGATACTGAGATGCGTTATGTCTGTTATGCTGACAGTGTTGTTGAGCCACAGATCTTACGGCCCAGATAACTTTTTTTTAAATCTAAGGGGATTGTTGTTGCTGTTCTCTGTTCAAGCAGCATTTACAGTGTCAGAGGAATTGCAGCCTAAACCTCATTTGTGTAAACTATTACTTGTTTTGATACCTCATATTTTCTTATTTAAATGATGTTTCGGTGATGAAACTGACTTCACCTTAAAGCACTTGTGCTGTCTGACTTGATAGCATAGCATTTGCTTGTTTTAGTGCATGTTGCCCTTGCATGAGTGGTGATATCACTGCTCATCCTCTCCCGAACCAACGAACAACAACAAAAGCGCGTGCTGTCATAGTTGCAGGGGAAAAAAACACAGTATTACAGTAATGACGTCACAACGAGGGATGGAAGAGGCGGATGAATGAATCAGGGGGAAGACCTTCAGTAACAATGCTTACGTTTCATCGGAAGTGAACGTAGTGGCGTAGGTTGACGATAAAAACATTCCTCGTATTTACATGCTTTCATCAGAAGCAGTTTGTAGGATTCATTTTTAACTAAATATGACACTTTGATGAGAAGTTCTGCGGTTCAGAGATGATCGCGCAAGGCGGTTGAGTCTGTAGCCTCAGCCGTGTGTTTCTTTGGCTACAGGAAGTGATACAAGTGGACCGTTTATGAGGTTTTTTTTTTTTCCCGAAGTAATCTGCATGAGATTTTGTGTTGTTGAGACACCTCAAGTAGCTCTGGTGTTATGAAGGTCCAGGTGGTCTCAAACAAAGGTTTAGCACACCCCAGAGGCAATTTCATGCAGACTTTGGACATGCATTGGTGGATTCCTCCGCATGGGTTCTTCTGAGACCACCATCGACTACCGCTCCCTTTCCCACCATTGTCCTGAACACCACTCGCTGCAAAACAATTGTGGGAATAAAGACATCCGGGCACAGCTGAGTGATCGCAGGACTCGGATCCTGCCCATCTCGTATGCGTATATGTGCATGGTGGTGCTGTTGCTATGGAATATGAGCAAGGTTGGTCTAGGAGGATGCACCGCATGTCAGAGTTGCTACAATGCAGCAAGCAGCCACAGAGAACGTTTTGTACCGTCGGAATTCCAGCACATTACAAATGAAGGGCAATTGAATTCATTTTGTTGAAGTGATTAGGATTCTGGACCTGTTGTAATAGAGCGGCAAATTGCTGTTATGTAATAACAGTGGCATCTAGATCGTTGCAGTGGGCATCAAGTAAGAATTTAAGAAACTGAATATGAAGAATTAAGAAACTGAATATGAAGGCTTGATGGGGAAACATGTTGTTTGAAGTATTTCAGAGACCTTCAGGGGGGAAATAATCGTGAAACTTGGTGGTTTGTTGAAGGCAACAAAATGGAAATGAATGTTTTGGATAGGAGAAACAAGACACGTTTTTCTGGCATGAACACCCAGGTGTTTACCCTTTTAGATATTTAAATAACTTGTTTTGGAAAGGAGCTCATTCTTGTTCTGCCCAAGCATTGAATTAAAGGATTCAATTATCCGTCAATTGCTAAGCCGCGTAATGCAGTTACGATATAATTACTTAATTGGCCCATTACAAGAAAGTTTCCAAACAAGCAATTTATTGCTTCTGTAGGTTGACATTATCAGTACAACAGCAACATAACAGGTAACCTTTCATAACACCTGCAATGTGAACCAAGGTCTCTGAAGTTTCACTCTACGACTCAGCCAATTATAAATCTCATAATCGTTCAGTCCATGTAAGAGTGAGAAAGAGGGAAATATGTTGTCTTGGCTAAATGAGCCTTACAGTTTTGCTCTAATAACTCTACCTAGTAACTTTATTTCAAGTTTTAGGACACCTGTTGATTGGTCAGGATTTCCCCATCTGAGGGTGGTTGAGACACGGATGAATACTGGTTACCATAACCCGTGGCTCTCTCCACTCCCTCTCTCTCCACCTCAACCAAAGCTCTAAATTGGATTGTGGAAGGTTCCGCCCTGCTTACAGCGCAACCTATCCGAGACTCCGACTCTAGCCTCCGACAGGAGATCTGGGTCACTTCACAAAATGGGGAAAAAAGAAAAACAGATATGTAAAATCCATAGCTACTGTTTTGAGTTGTCATTCAGGAATGCAGCTTAAAGGCCAGAAACATTGGTTTTGTCAAGACAAAACTTTTAAATTTGATCTCCACGGATGACATTGGAAGACACTGTACTCCAGTACCAAGGCTCTCACTGTTGCCCCTGCACACAAGGACGACGCCTTTCCAATATCGCAATCTCTGTTTGGAGTGCTTATGCCCAACGTGGGCAGGCCACTGTCGCCTCCCGTCCATGTCATAGCAGTTTAGGTGTAATAAATCAAAGCATTCATTCAGTAATAGGCCCTGGACAAGGCATGGGTTTCAGGGAGGGTGGGTGGGTGCTTGATGAGGTTAGGAAGGTGGCTTGGTGCAAGTTGTTCTCATACCTAGATAACTGGGTAGCTTTCCAGCTATTTTCCTCATTCATTATTAAATTAAGTTATTTATAACCGTGTCTCCAACCAACTTTTTTTCCTGCTGTCTATTTTAATCATCTCAGCGAGGTCGCTCTGGCGGAGCAATGTGGACGTAGCTGGCTTTTGGAGGCCTGAGTTACTGTCTTAAAGATAAATATACCCCCCGAGTGAAAGGCACTATGCAAGTTATGGACTCGGTGCACAACGTGTTGCCCTGTGCTCTACCCCTCCCGTCCATTCTCCCTTCTTTCTCTTTCCCTCTCTCCCTTCTTTCTCTTTCCCTATCTCCCTCCCTTTTCTCTCTGTTCAGCTATAACAAACTCCTGAAGTTGAGACAAAGCATTGCTTACTGCATTACTAAGAATAAGATAAACCCATGAGTGTTCTGTTCAGGGGGGATTTAAATGAGTACTTTGAGGCAGTATTTTAAATTAAAAAAAAGACACACAATGGTGAAAAATGGGTTTCCTGTAACGTTAGCGGAGTTTGGACTGTGTGTGACACATGCATTGCATACACTCTCACAAACAGATGGCCACAAACACACTCTCTAACCTTTGCCCCTCTCCCTCCCCCTTCCTTTGAAGTTGTTTATTTCCTGCACCAATTTATAGTCTAGAGTTGAAACACAAAGTTTCTTGTGCGAGTTCTACGGGTTCACCGGCATAATTTACGTTAATGTTTGATTTCAGGTTTTGCCCAGTCAAACGCATGAGCCCCTTTCAACTCCGAAGGACCACTCATTTCGTATAGTGTCTGGTTACTAGTGCCTCTTGTTGTTGGATTACTTTGAGTTACTTCACTGTGAGAATATATTTTGACCTGGTTAGGGTGGGACGGGGTGAATGA
>NC_137917.1:21707098-21877098 GCF_963457725.1 Sprattus sprattus | reverse complement strand
CTGAGAGACCCACGGTTTCAGATGAATCACTCACATGTCATGTGCCATCCACCCCCACTCCCATCCCCTCATAGCCGCCACCTCCACCACCACCATGCCTCCATCCTGAGGCCCTGCCTGGCCGGGCCCTAGCCCAGGCCAGGGCTCCTCCTCATGGGCATGTGTCGGAGGCATAGGGCCGTCACTCCCTGGGATTGATGGCGCTCAGATGTGTCGTTCTGCACTTTGTTTAAACTACGGCCATTGATCGGCCCGGGCTATTTGGAGTTGTAATGTGTCGTTGATAAATTTCACCCCCATCCGTCCCCGGCTGTCAGGCCTGCCTCGCTCTCGGGGATAAAAGCTTTTCCACCCTGTGGAAATATCCCATCAATTTCCCATCCCTGTCTGATGCTCATATTCTCCGCTTCCGCACCCTTCCGCAAAAGCCCTGCCGCGTAATTACGGTAACCCCTCGGCAGAGAAGACACACACACACACAGACGAATTGACACTGAACACACACACACACACACACCTCTGTTGCCACTGAATTCATAAGATTGTTCCAGAAAGGTTGTCACCAAAAAAAGTTGAATCCGGTAGTTCTGTATCCATCAAATATAGGACAGCATTAAATCTGCATAAGCTGTGAGTTCACCGCTTAGTCTTTCCTCTTGTCTTTGGAACGCAAAACTCTGTGTGTGATTGGGGGGTTGTGTGTGTGTGTGTGTGTGTGTGTGTGTGTGTGTGTGTGCACGTACATGTGCACGTCTATACTTCCCCTGTCCTACATTTTGGAACCCTCACGGCCCCTCCAATGTGCACCACTTTGTTCACTCCCTAACAGTGGTGGCACGAATCTCCTTATTCCTTACTCCTGAGATTTCTTCCCCTTTTTATCAACCCTCCTCTTTTAAAACGTTAATCTATGGTTATAACACAGACAGACAGCGTGGCCCTGCATTGTGTGTGGCCTTTGTAGAGCCGTGCTTTAAGATCAGGCATCCAAAAGCCTTTGCATGAAACTAGACCTGAGGAACCACATTGGACCACCTGAGGAGAACATTTCCTTCATGGTCAATGTCTTCGGCTGCCTCGGGACGAACCCTACCCCTCCCAAACAGCTGTTGCGATCCCTCCCTGGCCATGTGGCTGAGGGCACATAACCGACCCTCTGGCTAGCTGTTGCTGTGTCCTTTCTCACCTCTCAAAACGTTATGCCCAAGATGGCTGCCTTCATGGGCTGTGGTCCTAAAGATGTAAGAGGCGAGTGAACGACGGTTGTGTGACGTCCACCGTATGACAGCATGTGGACGAGCTCTGAGAACTGGATTGGGATACAGACTGGGAAAGAAACGCCAGATTCCGTTTTTCTAAACCAATCGGGTGGTTTTAGAAGTCGTTTCTTTATAATTCCCTGTAGTTAAGTGGTCAGTTAATAGGGTTCACTAGAAGGATTGCAGCACCAGTTCCTTCTGGTAAAATGTTCAGAGAGGCACTGCTCTGTTCTCTGAAGGTGTGGCAGCGTACACACACACACACACACACACACACACACACATTCACTCTGTGCTGGTCATGGTGACCTGGGTAATTGAAGCGCCGTGCTTCCGTTGTGTTGGGAGGAGCAGGGTGGCTTGGAACATGCTGCACTTTCACTACGAGCGACGCCACCACCGCCTCTGCTGCTGCTGCTGATGCTGCTGTAGTTCTCATGATGGATTAGTGAAAGATCTGGGCTGTGGACTATATTCCTGGGTCTCTCCCCAGAATCCGCCCACATTCCTCATCTCTACTGTATGTCCACGTTTCCATAAGTGTGTGTGTGTGTGTGTGTGTGTGTGTGTGTGTGTGTGTGTGTGTGTGCGTGCCTCCCCTGCAGTGCAGTCTTCTTTTCCCCCCACACCCATGTCAATGTTCATGATGTGAGATGTACCATGGCGATACGTTCACTAAAAACATCTTTCTCTTTCTTTCTCTTTGAACCCCCACCCCTCTCTCTCTCTCTCTCTCTCTCTCTCTTTCTCTCTCTCTCTCTCTCTTTCTCAAGGTGGAAGCAGCTCAGGATGCAAGCCCTCCTCCTCTACCCTCTGCCAGCCTGCCGCCTTGGGCTTCTCCCCCGCTGAGCCAACCATGTCGAGCCAGCACAGCCACCCCTCCTTCAACATCAACTCCATGGCCGAGCAGCAGCAGGTACACACACTCTCACACACACACACACACACACACACACACACACACACACACACACACACATACACGGTCACGCATATACCATCAACCTACTGTCCCACATACACACCCCAGAATACACACTGCTCTACTGTGGAAGACACCTACAGACCTACATGTACACACTTCTAGCATGAACACACACACACACACACACACACACACACACACACACTCACTTCTAGCATGAACACAAACACACACACACACACACACACAGACTACATGGGCTTGGCAGACACAGCATGCATGCACAGGTGCTCACACACATATAGCCAGACTCACCAGAACAAGATAAACACAGGTGTGTAGCTTTTGTACATATTAGTAACATTGCCAACTTGATCCACCCACTACAACAAGT
The DNA here is from genome assembly GCF_963457725.1 of Sprattus sprattus. Taxonomy (NCBI): domain Eukaryota; kingdom Metazoa; phylum Chordata; class Actinopteri; order Clupeiformes; family Clupeidae; genus Sprattus; species Sprattus sprattus. The sequence continues at coordinate 21,874,520 of NC_137917.1, read as the reverse complement.
ATACCTTCAGTTGCTTCACAAATGAGCTTATACCGTATAAAACCACACAAGTATACTTTCAGTTCCTTCACATCTGAGATTACACAGCATACAACCACACAAGTATACTTTCAGTTCCTTCACATCGGAGATTATACAGTATACAACCACACAAGTATACTTTCAGTTCCTTCACATCTGAGATGATACAGTAAACAACCACACTGAACCAATAGTCCATAGTCCTGCTACAGAGGTATGGTGTGGAGTTCCCCTCTTGACCGCTGTTGCTGCACCCCCTCTTCCAGGTGCTGTCAGATATGACCATACTGCAGAGGAGGATCCCCCCGAGTTTCCGAGATCCCGCAAGCGCCCCGCTGAGAAAGCTCTCTGTCGATCTCATCAAGACTTACAAGCACATCAATGAGGTGAGAGGTCACTCGTCTCGCACTCGTCCCCAAGTTCCGGGCCCGGCACAGTAGAACAATGGGATCTTGTTTCGCAAGAGAAGGCACCCATTGGCGCAGTCTTACATGCGAATGGTTGGGCTCCTGTACATTATATCTGCTTAACATGTCCGTTACCTCTTCTTCTGTCCTCTCACTCTCCTTTTTACCTGTTTTTACCCTCTCACCTGCTGCCCTCTCTCCTCTCCCTTCCTCCCCCTCTCTACTCCCCTGTCCTCTCATGTCCTCATCCCTCTCTCCTCTCCACCCCTCTCCTCCCCCTTATCCTCTCCTCTTCTCCCCCCATCTCTCCTCTCCTCTTCTCTCCTCTCCCCATCTCTCCTCTTCCTCTCCTCTCCTCTCCTCCCCCCATCTCTCCTCTCCCTCTCCTCTCCTCTCCTCTCCCCATCTCTCCTCTCCTCCCCCCTCTCTCTCCTCTCCCTCCATCTCTCCTCTCCTCTCCTCTCCTCTCCTCCCCCCTCTCCTCTCCTCTCCTCTCCTCTCCTCCCTCCATCTCTCCTCTCCTCTCCTCTCCTCTCTCCTCTCCTCCATCTCTCCTCTCCTGTCCTCCCCCCATCTCTCCTCTCCTCCCTCCTGTAGGTGTACTACACTAAGAAGAAGCGGCGTGCCCAGCAGGTGCCCCCTGAGGACTCCAGCACCAAGAAGGAGCGCAAGGTCTACAATGACGGCTACGACGACGACAACTACGACTACATCGTGAAGAACGGGGAGAAGTGGCTGGACCGCTACGAGATCGACTCGCTCATCGGCAAGGGTTCCTTTGGACAGGTGAGGAGCATTCTGGGTAAATAGGGAACAACCGTAGGTTAGGACATTGTAAGTGATAAGAGAGGCTCCTATAATCAGCTTCTATGACAACATTGAGAGGTAGACATGTAGACAGAAGAGGGAAACAAATCCATGGTAGACATGGAGTTGGGGGGACTAAAGGTCAACATTTAAACAACCTGATGGACAGGAGGGTTACATCAGTTACAATTTTATTTTTCAAAAGTAATTTCTTTCGTTTTTTGCTTTCTTGCTCATGGTGTAAAATCCTCGAGACGAGAAGCCTGTAAGTACACATCTTGAAACTCCAGACACTAACCCCTCACCCGTGTCTTTCAGGTGGTGAAAGCCTATGACCACCACGAGCAGGAGTGGGTGGCCATCAAGATCATCAAGAACAAGAAAGCCTTCCTGAACCAGGCCCAGATTGAGCTGCGGCTGCTGGAGCTCATGAACAAACACGACACAGAGATGAAGTACTATATAGGTGAGAACTACACACACACACACACACACACATGCATGCACACACACAACTCTAAGTGCATAGTAGGCATGTTGGCCTTCTGTTAAAACTGTTGCCTTTCCAGAAAGGGAGCTGAATGTTGATGTCACCCCTATTTGTTATCAATTGAATGCAAGCATGTTGTGTGACCTAATAAAGGAAGTGATATGTAGACGGACTATAACTCGCCTTCTTGTCATCATCTCCTCCCTCCTCCTTTCTTTCTCCACCCTTTTCCTTCCTCCCCTCCTCCCTCATCCCTTCTTTCTCAACCCTCCTCCCTTTTCCTTTTCTACCTCCACCCTTCTCCTTCCTCCTCTCCTCCCTCATCCTTTTCTTCCTCCACCCTTCCTCCTTGCCACTCTGTCCTTTCCTCCCCTTCTCTCTCTTCTTCCTCCTCCTCCCACTTTGCTTCCTCCAGTCCACCTGAAGAGGCACTTCATGTTCCGGAACCACCTGTGCCTGGTGTTCGAGCTTCTCTCCTACAACCTGTACGACCTCCTGCGCAACACCAACTTCCGTGGCGTCTCCCTCAACCTGACGCGCAAGTTCGCCCAGCAGCTGTGCACGGCACTGCTCTTCCTGGCCACACCCGAGCTCAGCATCATCCACTGCGACCTCAAGCCCGAGAACATCCTGCTGTGCAACCCCAAGCGCAGTGCCATCAAGATTGTCGACTTTGGCAGCTCCTGTCAACTGGGCCAGAGGGTGAGTAGTGTGTATGGGTGTGTGCGTGTTTGTGTGTGTGTCTGTGTGTGTGTTTGGGGGTAAGAGTATTTGAGTTTGTGTCACTGATGTGTGCCACGTCGCTGTGTGTGTGTGTGTGTGTGTGTGTGTGTGTGTGTGTGTGTGTGTGTGTGTGTGTGTGTGTGTGTGTGTGTGTGTGTGTTAGAGTCCCTCATAAGCCACACCAACAGCTGGCGAAAGGTGTGTGTGTGTGTATGTATGTTTGTGTGTTGGTATGGGTCAAGTTGACTCTCACAGCCCCCGACATCATACCTTTTTAGCTGGGGAAACAGAGACCTTGAAGACGAACTCATGGACGGAAGGGGTTAAGGTTACCAAGGGGATGAGGGAAACCATGGGAACAGGGGCAGACGAGTGCATTCGCATCCTCCCTTTGGTTTCAGAGCTGTGCTGATGAGCTGCTAGAGCACCTGATTAAGTTGTCTCTCAAAAACAAGCCCCTACTTTAAACACCCCACAACCATGGCCGTACCCCGAAGCAGTGGCATTGCAGCCCACCAAGAGCTGAAATAGACACAGTCGCACCCTGAAGAATGCCTTATGACTGATGAATTCCCCGTGCTTTCTGCACCAGATGAGGCGTGAGGGGTGTGCTGTTGCCATGCATGTCAGTCCAGGCTTCATAGCAGGCTGGCATTTAGAGCACATGGTGAAAGGGATCCACCCAGTGACTAGGAAGTGGGCTTTTCTCATGCACATCTCTAGAATAGAATCCCACTGGCTCATTTTGCTGCTGCTGCTGCTCTTGCTCCTGCTGTTCCTGCTGCTGCACCCATTTTCATGTGGTTAGCCATGGAGTCTAGTGACCTCTAGTGGAGAAAAGGCAAAACTGCATTCTGCATTCTGCATTCGATCAAATTAAGTCTGTTGACATGCGTATTATCTGCAAAGTATTCCCATTACTCATATGAATGTATAACACCCTAACATGTTGTTTTTTTCTTCTCTGTGCCTTGTGGTCTCCATAGATTTACCAGTACATCCAGAGTCGGTTCTACCGGTCTCCAGAGGTGTTGCTAGGGATGCCGTACGACCTGGCCATAGACATGTGGTCCCTGGGCTGCATTCTGGTGGAGATGCATACGGGCGAGCCGCTATTCAGTGGCTCCAATGAGGTACACAGAAACCGTACAAATATTCACGAGAACATACAATCACTCATGCAAGTACACTCAAATGGTTACCGCTGGTTTTGCATAGCGCGGATTACATAGGCCATAGAGTAAAATCTAACTTTGCTGGAATATCTGTCCTACTCCTTAGTAGGACAGGTAGGATATTATACTATATTATATTATAACAATGCATTTTCACGTGCCTTCTGTTGTACGCCACTGTGGGCCTTTGGGTCAACTGGAGCCTCTGGGTGGCTCCTAACACACCTGTGTGCTCCATGTGCTCCTCCTGATTCACCTGTGTGCTCCCTGTGCACCTCCTGATTCACCTGTGTGCTCCCTGTGCTCCTCCTAACTCACCTGTGTGCTCCCTGTGCAGGTGGACCAGATGAATAAGATAGTGGAGGTGTTGGGGATCCCTCCCAACCACATGCTGGACCAGGCCCCCAAAGCGCGCAAGTACTTCGACAAGCTGTCCGACGGCCTGTGGACCGTCAAGAAGAACAAGGACATTAAGAAGGTACTATATCCCTCGGCCTCCGTGAGTAACACTCTGCTACTATTACACTTAAGTAGAATCCTCATCCCCCCCCCTCCACACCACCGCCTTACTCCCACTCCCACTTCCACTTCCACCTCCCCACTCTGTCCGGAGAGGGAACGAGAGACAAACCGATAAGATGGACTTCTGAGAAGGCCGCAAGACCATGGGGGGGGGAAGATGTTTGGTGTAGTCAAATTGGAAGCTTATTGGAAGCTAGAGCTATGCTCTCCTCCCCTCTTGACACCACCCTGCCATCTCCCAGTCAGTGCTGGCCCAAGCCCTCATCTTTTACTGTCCACACCAGCATCAGCAGCATCATCATCATCATCATCATCATCATCACCCTCCCCCTCACATCTTTCAATCATGACAGTGCCCACCACTTCATCACCACGATCACGGTGACATCCTCTTGATTCATTTGTACAATTGTAGAAGTGCATAGATATTAGACAATATAATGGGGGTGGGGGTGGGGGGAGGGGAGAAGAGAAGAGAAGAGAAGAGAAGAGAAGAGAGAGAGAGAGAGAGAGAGAGAGAGAGAGAGAGAGAGAGAGAGAGAGAGAGAGAGAGAGAGAGAGAGAGAGAGAGAGAGAGAGAGAGAGAGAGAGAGAGAGAGAGAGAGAGAGAGAGAGAGAGAGAGAATAAGAAAGAGCAGGTGAAACAAGGTGAACGCATTCCATTGAGAAGGTCCAGACAAAGCCATAATTCACTTGGCAAAAGGATTACATAGTATCAGACCAGGTCAGCTCAGCGCGTGTGTGTGTGTGTGTGTGTGAGCTTATGTGTTGAGGAGATAAATCAAGGGAGGTGGAGTTTCCTGTTCAGACACCCTATAGCCGATAGCCTCATGTCTGTGTGTGTTTGAGTTAGTGAGTTTGTGTGAGTGACAGAGAGAAAGAGAGAGAGAGAGAGAGAAAGAGAGTGTGTGTGTGATTGAGTCAGTGAGTGAGAGAGAATGTGTGTGTTTGTGTGAGTGAGGAAGGGGTGCCAACATGAGTGCAACCGTAAGCCCCTGCATTCCTCGAGAGTCTCATCCCTTCACCTCAGATGTAATCTCATCCATTTCCATTCCAGCTCCGTTATCCATCGAGGCCTGTAATAAATCCATAATCTCACTGAGACAATACCTGATCTGTAATCCATTGACCATCCTTCACAGTAAAGCCCATCGTTCATCAACACATCATTTACAGTATAATGTGCTGTCGTATTATTGATATAAATGTTTATGTATGTCTCAAGGAAGCATGTGAGATTGGGATTATGTAGCTCTCTGCTTCTCTTAGGCATTATGAGATTGTTGGGCTGAGAAATGCTAGGAGTGCTAACGTTTCTCTGCATCTCTCTCTCTCTCTCTCTCTTTCTTTCTCTCTCTCTCCATCTTCAGGAGTACAAGCCCCCAGCCACACGGAGACTCCACGAGATTTTGGGGGTGGAGACAGGGGGCCCCGGGGGGAGGCGGGCGGGGGAGCAGGGTCACGCCCCGTGCGACTACCTGAAGTTCAAGGACCTGATCCTGCGCATGCTGGACTACGACCCCAAGACGCGCATCACGCCCTTCTACGCCCTGCAGCACAACTTCTTCAAGAAGACCACGGACGAGGGCACCAACACCAGCAGCTCCACCTCCACCAGCCCTGCCATGGACCACAGCCACTCCACGTCCACCACCAGCTCCGTGTCCAGCTCGGGTAGGCCCCACGCCCATACCTGCACCCTGTCAACACCTGCACACACACACACACACACACACACACACAAACACACAAACACACACACACACACACACGCGCACTCGGACACACACACACGCGCACTCGGACACACACACACACTCGGACACAATCCATGGGCTGGATAAGAGTTATTATATGTCCCCCCGCCACCCACACACACACACACACACACACACACACACACACACACACACACACACACACACGCTGATACACTCACACATCCTTGTATCCAGCTTGATAGCCACTCCATATTTACCAGCAACTGCTCAATGTATTGTCACAAACATGTACTCCAGCCCTGTCGTAGAGCACCATAAACTCTTACTTATAACAAACACACCAGAATGGCAGGTGGTGCAGAGCTACACGCTGTGCATTCAGGTTGAGTGACAGCTCACAGGCCTTTGCAGAATGGAGGAGATGTGAAACATGCCTCACTCATTCATTCACTCTGCTTCCTCCAGGTGGATCCAGCGGTTCTTCCAACGACAACCGGAATTACCGGTACAGCAACCGGTACTACAACAGCGCGGTCACTCATACAGACTACGAGATGCAGAGTCCACAGGTGGGTGGGCAGGGTGTCAACTTGAAGCAGCTATAAGCAGCCTCACAGACTTAATCACAGCTCATTTTGGAACTAGCTTACTGTTGGTGTGTGAATGGAACTGATGTAAAAATTGTTTGAATTTCTTGGGTTCTTTATATTTATCGTTTTTTTTTCCTATTTGCCCCAAAACATTTGCAATCCCATCCTTTCTTCTCTTTCATTTCCTCTGCCTTTCTCCCATCTGCTCTCCATATCCTCTTTTCTCTCCTCTCCTCCACAACTCTCTCTTTTGCTCTCTCTTCTTTACCTCCCATCTGTTCTCCATATCCTCTTTTCTCTCCTCTCCTCCACAACTCTCTCTTTTTTACCTCCCACTCTCCCCCTCCCTCTCTCTCGCTGCATTTCTTAATCTCCTACTCTCTCCCTTTCTATATCTCTCCCTCCCTCCCTTTCTATACCTCTCCCTCCCTTTCTATATCTCACCCTCCCTCTCTATCTCTATCTCTACCTCCATTTCTATATCTCGCCATCCCTCCCTACCTCTCTCTCTCTCTCTCTCTCTCTCTCTCTCTCTCTCTCTATATCTGCTCCATCCGTGTGGCAGGCTCCGTCTCAGGGGCAGATGCGGTGGCCAGGCGGCGAGGCGGGCGGTGACCCCCAGTACCCCCAGCTGCTGCTCCACAAGCCGGCCGCCACGCAGCATTCGCGCCACTTCATGAGCGGCGTGGGAGGGGGCATGATGGAGACGCACCACCCCCACCCCATCTACGGCGGTCACCACAGCAACGGGCGCCAGCTGCGGCAACAGCAGGGTCAGCAGAACCAGCCGCAGGGCCAGAGCTCGCAGCCCGGCCAGCAGGGCGGCGCCCTCCTGCCCGTGTCGTCCCCGCAGATGCAGGACAGCATCGAGCTCAGCCTCACACACCACCACCACCTGGGTCAGTCTTCCATCCTGCAGCCGCCCCCACCGTCCAGCCTGGACTCCAGCCAGTACGGCTCCTCTAACCTCCACCTGGGCCTCTCTGCCTTTCGGACTAGGACGGTCATGGGCGCTCAGCCCCCGCAGGCCGCCTCCCAGCAACAGTTGGCCCAGACGCCGGCCTCTCAGGACAGCATGGTAGCTGCCTCGGGCCTGGGCTACATCCCCCCGTGCTACCCGGGCAGTAACAACAATAACAACCCCCCCCAGGGAAGTGTGGGGGTGGGGGGCGGCCTACTCACCGGGGGACCCCCGCCTAGAGGAGTCGGGGGCGGAGGGGGGCGGCCCGATTCCGAGGAGTCGGCCATGATGGGCGTGTGCAGCAGTGGAGGTGGCAGCGGTCAGAATGCAGCCAACTCTTGATAAATCTTGAACAAATTCCAAAAGCCATACAAAAAGTTTTAAAGGATAAAAAAACATAAAAAGGATGATTCAACACGCATTACGGACGCATATAGTAACACACCTACACCTGACACACACAGACGACACATACACACACATGGCCACCCATGACAGAAATGCAGAGATAAACTTGTGAAATATCAAAGGATTTTTTTTTTGTTTTCTTTTTTTTTTGTTTGTTTTGTTTTGTTTTGCATGGGGAGAAGTTGGAGGGAGGGGGAGTGGGGAGGATTTGAGAACCTTTGTATCCTTTTTTCAGTTGAATTATTTTTTTTTTCATTTTTTTTCTGTTGAAAGAATGGAGCAGAGGGCTGAAGTGGTTGGAAGTGAAAGTTTCAGAAAGTTTGTTTTTACAATTATTATTATTATTATTATCATTATTATTATTATTAGATTTTATGTGATTTGAGGACAGGTTTGCAGCGAGATTTCTGTTTTGAGGGTTTTTTGAGTGTGGGACATAGGGGGTGGCGGAAGGATTGATGTGAGAAACAGAATGTGGTGCTCAAGAGAAAAAGCAAGAGAGAAAACCCTTTTTTTCGACTTATGGTCTAGAAGTAATTTTTACAATTTTAATTTATTGAAAATCACTACATGCGGAGGGAAACGGAGATTGGAAAAGAGTTCAAATTTTGAGAGGTGGGTATTTTTCTGGGGATTATTTATTCAGTGATTTAATTTATACAGTTTATAATTTTTTTTTTAACCTTTTTTTGAGGGACAGATGACACTTACGCATACACAAGACAAGATTTTTGACTTTTTTTTTTTCAGTTGAGTATATCCCACATCCCCACTGTAACCCCCCCCCCCTTCCCCCCAAACACACACAAGACACACACACACACACACACCCTCGACACATAACGGAAAAACACTTTTGTTACTTTTTTTATGTTTCCAATCTTCTCTCGCTTGACAACACTGGCTTATATATCTCGAAACTTATGAAACAAAAACCGTACAAATAAAAAGTAAGAAGCAAATGACAAGCAAGCGTAGTCACACCACAACGAGAGAGCGGCAGCTGGCGGAGGCTGAGACGCCAGCCGCTCCCACGAGGAGAGGGGGAAACCGAACTCCCGCGTCACCGCTACGGAGGAAGTGATGCGAGGAGCACGAAGAGGAGAAAAAGAAAAAACACATAAACAACAACAAAACATTTTGCCAGAAGGAAAACCAAAATGCTTCCCTGTTGTTTGTTTCAAAATAGTCTGCCTTCTACTTCGCCATCTCACCAGACTGTCTCTCGCTCTCCATCTCTCTTTCTCTTCCCCTCCTCTCTCACACACACACACACACACACGCACACTCACACACACACGCGCTCTCTCTCTTTAGCCCTTTGTCTGTCTCTTTGGGTTTTTTGTTTTTTTTCTTGACTCATTTTTTTTGTTTTTTGGACAGAAAACTATGAAAAATAACCATTTTTGTTTCTTGTTAATTATTAACTCGAGATATGCTAAGCCAAATCTTGCTCACTCCCCTTCTCTCTCTCTCTCTCTCTCTTTCTTTCTCTCTCTCTATCTCTTCTCTGCTGATCTCTTACTTCCCTCTGCCCTGTGTTTCTGTTTGAAGGAGGTGGAGGGGTCTGTGTTTTTTGCAGGAGGACAGAGTACATATATATGTGTGTATATGTTTCTATATACATGAGGAGGGGACATCTTTCACCCCCGATCCCCTAATAGCGCTCCCTCTCTGACTCTTGACTTCGCATCTCTCCCTCCTGTTTTCTCTCTCGTCTGTTCTCTCCCTTCTCCCTCCTCCCTCCTTCACAACACTCTGTGAGTGCTGTGTGCCATCAAGTCAAAAAAAGTGAACTACTTCTCTCGCTCTCGGCTGCTATCTCCACTCTCAACCATGTTCGGATTGCTGCTAAAGAAAAAACAGACAGATAAATAAATGAAAAATAAATAAATAAATAAAAATGAATAAACTTTTTAACCCTCCTGCTTCAGAAAAAAATGGAAAATAAACCACTGCATCTCATGTATTTATTACTATTTAACAAGAAAAAAAAAGAAAAAAAATGAACCTGTGCTCTGCTTTGTCTTTTTGTTTGGTTCCTTTTCTTGCTTTCAAGGAAATCACTGCTTGTCTCAATGTGACACTCTTCCTCTGGAAAGGTTAAAGGTTATGGGGCTGTGTATGTGACGTGGTGCCTGGAAAGATTGACTGGGAGCAATGCACATCAAAGATAACTATTGGTCAGCTGAGATACATTTGCATATTTTGGCAGGATTAATTTTAACATTTACCTTCCATTCTACTGTGTGGCTGAAATGTGAAGGTGTAGAAGGTTTTGTGAGCTTTTTGTACTTTTAGACCACAGTAATACAGGCACCTCCAGGGAATAAAAACTGAAAGGGCACGGTTTACCTTAAATTCATGTTCCAGGGTTGCTCAATCATCTGGCAGAAAACATCCTGTATGCCTATATTCTACCAAACAGTAAGGCCCAATGATTAAGTAGCCTGTATTTTTAGATACTAAGATTTATCACATAGATATTGCTTTTTGTTGGCCATTTGATGTCCTTCAAGAGGGATCATACCAGTTTTCCACCCTCAGATTATACTATGCAATGTTAAATATTGTTCTGCTCAAGTTGTACATGTACTGTGGAAAGGGTTGTGTTATCAAAAAGAAAGCCACATGTAGGGTGTTTTTGGTTGTGAACTTTTCTGAAACATGCAGTTGGCTGCATTCCAGCTGCTTAGCTATGTACAGTGTTATGCCGACAGACATTTTACCCCCCTTTTACTTAAGCGTTTAGTCTGTATATGATGGCCTAAGATTTGGGTGTGATCCCACAATGTAGGAACTCTGCCAATCTGAAGGGATGTTTATGAATTGCAAGTGAATCTCATAATTCCCATGTTGAGCACTTTAATTAAGGAGAGAACTGACTGGGTTTATTGCAACTTTGACTTCAGTGACTTGAGGTGACCCTTTTCCTACAGCATTTAAATAGGATAGGTTATTATACTAGCTAGAAACAATGGTTTACTACATCTAGCCCTTAAAATGGGGGCAATTACAACGTGTTCTACACTATTAAAAAGTATAGAGGTTTTAAACTGTTAACACCAGCCCTGTGTGCAACTTTTTTTATGTTGGTGTCGACATTAGCTGGATTTCCATTCAACTTTTTAATGCGCATTTTGATTATTCGAATAAGAAAAAAAGTTGAAATTTGCATAAAATCTAAGGCGAATCAAAATTCGATTCGCTAGAGGGGGTAGATTAGGTCATTAATAGCATGGGGGATAATGGGACTAAGGTTTATGGAAACCGGTTTATTTGCATAAATCCAAATTATGTACAATTTTAAAAGGCGTTTCCGTAGCTACATGTTGGGCTGAATACCTTACGTTTTTATTAGACAGCTATTCATAACGCCTCCCTTGAGAAGAAGTGTCCATTTTTAATTTGCATAACGCAGCAGAAGGGGACGACCAGAGATTCGACGAATTTTCATGAATGCGCTCAAGATATGCAAATTAGTTGAATGGAAACCCAACTAATGCCCCCATTCCCTTCAAATAAGCCTACATCCTGATATGGAAGTAGATCCTAGCTTGACAAGCCCATAGGTTATCATCAGGTGGGGGCTGTGAGTGACATTACTACCGGGTGTGCTTAATTGGCATCTAATGTGGTATTGTGAAGAAACACCCGAGTGAGTAATTCGTGTTTGTTTTAGCCTACTGACGAGGCCTCCTTCAAAAAGCTTGGCATCGGCGGTTGGCAAACTGTCAGGTGTTTGGTCGTTGCTTTTAAACATGGTGCGAGCAGGTTTGTTGATGTTCTTTTTGGTTTGTTGTTGGAAGCCACCTTTTTCCGTCGAAGCTGGCATGCATTACAGTTGGGACGCAAAAAATGTCAAAGGTATTTTCCAGTTCCCGGAGCAGCACCTCAAGACCGCACCAGTATACGAGGTGACTTGGCCGGGTGCAGAGAAGGATAGACCCGAGGCTCCCCGATCAAACCCGCTGCCCCTTTCTCTGCCCATGTTCCAGCATACTCCAGTTCCGTTGGCAGGTGTTGAGCTTTTCAAACCAGTCGCCGGAAAGCGTCCCTTGCCACACTCCCTTGTGGACCTTTTGCTACCCCATAGGTACAAGCCCTCGAGTAGGCCTACACATGTTCCGCTTTCTCACAGTGTCGCTAGGGTGGAAGTGTCCTGTGGATCCAGTATAATCTCGGTGCGCGTTAACAGGAAATATCTTGGATTCAAGGCACCACCATCAATGTTTCGCTTGGGAACGTGTGCTGTCACGTTTGCCACGGCAGAGTACTTGTATTTCCATTATTACCTCTACGAATGCGGTAGTATATCAACGGTAATGAACAGTTATTTCCGTGGAACTTAAATTGTACTTGAATATGCATAACCAATGGCTGACGTCACTTCATGACTTTTTTTTCTCCCCCCCAAGACCGTAAAGGGAAAACTGTTGTATTCTAACACTCTAATATACTCTCCGGAACCTCAAGAAGAAGTATTGCGAGCCGTGCCCCTCTCTGTCCCTATACATTGCCAGTATAATAGGTAATTTTAAATCAGCCCAATAGCCATATTCTAAGTCATCTTACTCCCATTGTTCCTTAAATTAAAGTATGACTTTCCATACAGATTCCACTATTCGTACAAGGTTGGATACGTGCCTGAGGTGAAGGACCGGGTATTTTTGAAGAGTTTGAAGACCAGGCGCACCTTCAACTTGACCGCGCTTAATGGTAGTCTAATGTTTTTATGAACTTTGGTCCTTTTAAGTAATTTCTTTTTAAATTTCAAATATGGACATTTTATTTTAAACACAGCACAATGGGAGACACTTGATGTGGGTGAAGAATATGTGCTTGGCGAGGCAACGTACTTTGAAGTCTCCGCGCAGCACATCTCCAAAGATCAGCGGGTGTTTGTTGACTCGTGTCATGTGACACCTTCTCAGGATCCCGATTCTATGCCTCGTCAAGATGTCATCAGTAATTATGGGTGGGTACACCGTTGACATCTCCCAGTTACTTTGGATGTTTTTGATGCCTGATGGATTTGCGTAATGGTGCTCTAGGTGTCTACTGGACAGCACGAGGAGCGGGAGCCCGTCGCAGTTTTACTCCAGAGAGTCTAATATTCTTCGGTTCTCAATAGACACCTTCCTGTTTCCAAACGTTGCAACAGAGGTGACTGATCGTTTTGTTTTCGCATGTAGGCCTACTCAGGAAAATGTAATGGCCCAATATAAAATGTTTGTATTGCTCTATGCAACAGCGCCTCTACCTGCACTGTTCCGCCAACGTAGGGAACAAGGACCCGACAGTGACTTCCAAATCATGCACCTACAACAGAACCGCAGAGAGGTGACTACCTTTTTCAAAATTCTAGGGTCTTTAAAATATTGTGCGTTTAAAATATTTGAATTCTATTTTTTTTTACTCTTACATCATGACTCCAGCTGGGAAGAATTAAATGGCTGTAACTCTGTGTGCACCTGCTGCATGACCAAGTGTGAGCACAGTGCAAGTAAGCTGAACACAATGCCAAAAACATATGGACTACAAATATATATTTCGTCCGTGAATCTTTTCTTGGCGCTTATTCTTTATGTGTTTGTTTTTTCTCTCTGTCAGCTAAAGCATCCATACCCTTTGCAGCGAAGAGCCTGATCACAAGTGACAGCTGGAAAGTGGTGCAACGGGCACGAAAGAGTGCATCCTCATTGGCCACAGTAGTGATGAACAGTGACACTAACAGCACACAGGACGTTAGGTTGGAAGTAGGTGATGGCGCTATCCAAGAGATGGAGACCATTGGAGTAGAGGAACCGGACATGCTGAAAAGTGGATTTATGGTCAAAGATGGTGATCGCGGAGAAGAAGTAGCCGTCATCAGAGAAGAATGATGAGATGCCCCTGAATGTTTAAAATGTAGAGTTCTCTTCAACGGCATTCGCATTATTACGATTTCGATTTCGTAAAAGTTGTTCCGTGAAATATGTAGGCTATGCTTTCACATTCCTTCTCCTCAGTGGAAAACATCTTATGAACTTTTGAGCATTAAATATTTAATTAAGGCCTTGTATATTATTGTGTGTTGAAAAAATATTGCCTTTGTTCTGTTCAATCAAACAGACAAGTATTTTTCACCAACAAAAGGGTTTTCTGGAACACTCAACCATGCAGTTCTCAAAACAACAAATGGATAATCATGAGATGTTACAGAGGAAACATAACATGTAGCCTACGTCTTAAGTAACATAACAGAATAACATGCACTTATTTTAATTGCTTTGACATTTCTGCCATTGTGATTCGAGGCTGGTTACGCCTAAAGTAAAGGCCTACTGAAGAACATCGGATTGGCTTACACACCAAGTTAGCGATTTGTCACACTCAAATAGCAAATCGCAAGACGACTTGGCTATTTTTCTGACCAGTCCTAGCCTACTTGATTTTTAATCAGCTGGGATACGTCAACAGGTGCCTTCAATTGGCATGGGCGACTGGTGATCTTGGCCTAGCTCACTGAAATCTTGCCCGCACGCCTACATCCTGTCCAAAAGATTGATTCATCTCTACCGACGGAAATATTTAGTTGAAACATATCAAAGATTATGGGTTTATCCCTTCTGCCTTTGTGTATCGTTTGGGGCGTAATTCTCCCAAGCGGATACTCAAAAGGACGCAGTAGGTATAACGTGCCTACAGCTTATACTTCATCTTTTATGAGGCTGAACTCTGAACCCCTACTCCAGAACCAAGAACCCCTACTCCACACACCGTATTTGCACCTGCCAGTGTTCCAGCACTCCAGAGTTCCACTGGTGGCCAAAGAGCATTTCTCACCATTAAGGGGAGAAGGACACGAAAAGCTTCCCGATGACATCAGAGAAATGTTAAAGCCTGTCTTTCCACCAGTTAAGAAGTCTCGGCACTCCGGTGGGCCACGCGGAATTGTGATCCAGTGCAAAGTAAACAAAATGGAAGTAAGGGTACCGAAACGACTTTTGGGCTACGAATCTTCTCGTTCGCATCTCGCGTTTGGAACGTGCCAACCCAACAACTTCACAAAACACTACCTGTCTTTCGTATACGACGTCAGTGAGTGTGGAAGTAACCGATCGGTGGGTGCAGGCATACAGAGAGCTACATACAGGTAGCATAACCTTACCTATCTCAGTGGGTTTGTATTTATGTGTTATTTCTCTCTTCAAATAGATCGTGAACAACCGTGTGGCGTACTCAAATACACTACGATATGCTCCTATAGTCACCATGGGCCCAATAAGACGTGTGATTCCATTCACAGTGCCCATTACTTGTCACTTCAACAGGTAAATCTTGACATTTAAGGCACCCACTGCCTATCAGTTGGCCTATAGTATCAATTCTGAATTATCATTTCTCATTTAAAGGTTCCACTACTCCTACAAAATTGGCTATCAACCAAAGGTCGAGACGCAAAAGCTCTACAAACCTATGACGAGCAAGTTTGTCTACACACTCACTCCTTTTGATGGTATGGAGCATTGTAACACTGTTTCATGCACTTTCGAAAAAGACTCGGTTCAGACTCCGAAAAAAAATCTCTGTGACATCCATTCAGTATCTCAGCAAGCACTCGTCCTCTTGTAGCTCAGTGGAGAAAACTCAACCTCTCAGATGGGTATGCAATTGGGCGGCCAATGTACTTCGAAGCAGAGGGCCCTCCACTGGACAGAGATGGGAGACTTTACATTCACTCCTGTCATGTAACTCCGAACGAGACACACTCTTCAAAGCTTCGCTTTACAGTCATTGACAACTTCGGGTATGTCTCCAGGACCTTTGCGTCCTACATTCTCATCTAAATCTAAATATCTGAGCCACCAGGAATATTATGTAAATGCTTTAACTAAGTGTTGTGTTATTCTTGACCATGCTAATGCAGATCATGTCTACTGTAGTGGTGGTAGGTCTGTTTTTTTTTTTTTAATCAGAGGCTCGTCTTTGTAGGTGTATGATTGACAGCAAATCCAGCAGCCAGTCTGGATTCATTTCCTATACTAGGAATACAGTGCGATTTTCTGTCGATGCCTTTGTGTTCCACGGAGTGGCAAGCAAGGTACGGTAGGCTAAACGTATTCCCCTGTCATTTATGATCAAATAGGCATTTACTGCTTTTACTTTGAGCCTGTAATTTATTTCTTAGTGTGCTGTTTTGTTGTTAAAATCGGTTCAGTGAAACATCTGTTGAAAAAAATTAAATACATACAAAATAAAAACATGTTTAACCAAACCCTCTAACAAGATAATGTTGTATAATTCTAAAGCACCTGTTCATGCACTGCGAGATGTCGACAGGAAGTGTGACTCCAACAGAGAGTGACAAGTCCTGCTCCTACAACCGCAAAAGAAAAAGGTGTGTGTGTAGCGATCTGTGTGACCGTTAACATTTAAAGTGCACTGTTATTGTAAGTGAGCTGGACATTAATCTAGTTAACCTTGATTTCTTGTTCAAAACTAGTTCAAAGCCACACAGGAAATAAAGTAAAGTTTTAAAGCGATCAAGTGGTTTGTTTGTTCTTGTTTTAAACAGGTGGGAAGAACTGCACGGCCTTGACTCTGTGTGCTCTTGCTGTGAATCCACATGTATCTCCCCCCCTACTGGTGAGGTCTTGGTCTTCACTTGGTTGCTATATGCAGCCATATACTATTGAGCAGAGGAAGCAGACTGGTTGCTCATTGTTTCAGACCAGGCAGTCATGTTTTATTTTTCTGTCCCCTTCTGTTCGTATTAGGGGACAGATTTGCATGTCCATCTGAAAACTATAACATATATTTATACCATAACCTATTATTTCTGATATTTGATCACCTCTGCTGTATACTGATTCAGAGATAATAAACTGAATAACATGTCATGCTGTGTATGTTAAGTAGGTGATATAGTTCTGGTGTTTCTGTTACCCATAACGGATTAAAAATACCCTAATGGATTTCTAGATGTGATTAGATGTAACTACTTTCCTCCATCTACATGCAGCAGCCAATAAGATGGTGTCCAGTGGGGCGTGGTCTGTGGAGTCCGATGGTATAGGGACCAGTGAGATGACGTCTTCTCTGTGGCCTGAGGAAGAGGAGCAAGAGCCAGAGAGTGTCCAGGGTGTCGTGGTCACCGAGACGAAGCACCCCACAGGCTCCGCAGTGAGGGAGAGGGAGCTGAAGATGGAGATGGAGAGGGAGAGGGAGAGGGAGAGGGAGAGGGAGCTGGAGAGGGAGCTGGAGAGGGAGCTGGAGAGGGAGCTGGAGATGGAGCTGGAGATGGAGATGGAGAGGGAGCTGGAGAGGGAGCTGGAGAGGGAGCTGGAGAGGGAGAGGGAGAAGGAGAAGGAGAAGGAGAAGGAGAGGGAGAGGGAGCTGGAGAGGGAGCTGGAGATGGAGGGGGAGAGGGAGCTGGAGAGGGAGAGGGAGAGGGAGATGGAGAGGGAGAGGGAGATGGAGAGGGAGATGGAGAGGGAGAGGGAGAGGGAGAAGGAGAAGGAGAAGGAGAAGGAGAGGGAGCTGGAGAGGGAGCTGGAGATGGAGGGGGAGAGGGAGCTGGAGAGGGAGAGGGAGAGGGAGATGGAGAGGGAGATGGAGAAGGAGAGGGAGAAGGAGAGGGAGACTGAGCCACGCCGAATCTTTGAGGACATCTTTGGGTTAAATTGATTTGTTTGCCCTATTTTTATTTTCATTTCAACATTTTATTTATTTCAATGTTATTTTATTCCTCACTGTACAGGGTCCTTGTGAATGTAAACTAATGTATAGCTTCTTTGCTTTATTTTTAAAGGGCCTGGTTGTACAGTGCACTACACACCTATTCCAAACCAATAAACCTCTGTTTATTTAACTATGTTTAGTGTGGTGCTTCACAGAAGAACAGATACCTCCCTGGATGAACCATGTTTCAAATACTGCAGCCCAAATACTACTAGGCTCAAACTTTTGTTTTCTGCCAGTCTTTCAATCTTCTAGTGAGTGTTCATTTCAGTATTAGTAGGGATAGCAAGCTCTACTTAAAAAAAAAATATATAAATGTGTTTTCGGGTGCGAGTAAAAGAATGTTAACTATTAGTAGAATAAAAACCGCACTCTCAAGCTTTTCTCCTTAATAATAAGACCACACTACACACTGACGATGGCGTAAGGCCGAAACACGTCTGTGCAAAAATAAACTGGTCTTATTAAGGAGAAAAGCTTGAGAGTGCGGCTTTTATTCTACTAATAGTGTTTATTTCCAGTGCCATGTGATACTGGCACACCCTCTCATCAACAACAGGAAGGCGAGGTGAGTCTTGATTAGCATTTTCTTGTCCATCTTATCTGAGCATCTCTTTGAGGGTTGCTAAATGAACGATAATGATCAAATATGTGAGGATTAAATATATGCAAGGGTGGAGGAACACGCTTCGCTTTAGCAACTTTCCAGATGTAAAAATACATCCCATGACATATACGTTTACATTTAGCAGACACTTTTTTCCTAGTAAAAGTGAACAGGGGGTGCTTATTCTTCATTCATTTATAGTCTTTGTCATATTTGACTACTCTGTGTACTGTACATATCTAGCCATACTGTATATATCTTATTTATAGTCTTTTCATAGTTTACAACCTTACTGCTCACATTGCACATACTGTATCTTATTATATACTATCTCATTATTTATATACCACTGCCATTCATATGCACATATTCTGCACTTTCTGCTTATTTGCACTTCTGGTTAGATACTAAACTGCATTTCGTTGTCTCAGTACCTTTACTCTGTGCAATGACAATAAAGACGAATCTAATCTAATCTAAAACATAAGTAGCTTAGAAATGAATAGCATTTGCCCCTTCATGTATTGTAACTACTTTATTTCGACATACAGGTGAACCCAATTTTGAACCTGTGAATTGCAAGAAATGCTAGAATCATATTTAGTCTTGTGAAACGTCAAATACATTAAAACTTGCGTGAAGCAAAATTAAGTTAATTCATTTTGTAGTCATGGCTGGGGTAGGCTATATATTTCCACAGAACAAAAAGGTGTTTTTTTGCGTTCGCTATTATCCGAGGTTTTTGGAAGAAAAACATCAGTTGTTTGTACTCTTTAGAACAGTTCTAAAGACTGTAATCACTTGTGTTCTTCTCTTCCATCTCTTTCACAAATAATTAAATCGTAGTATAGTATTTTTCCCTGCGTTTGTTTAGGCGAACTGCTTTCCTTTCCGATCAAGCGAGTGGTGCACGCTCCCGCGAGGGGGTGCTGAATCGGGTACAACATCGGGACGTCCAGGCTGCAGGATAAATTAGATCACCGTCCACACGATTTCCATTGATAATCAACGGTCTGCAGCCAGCCCGGTTAAATAGACCACCTACAGAGGTGCTTTGCTAGCTAGCGAGCAAAGAGCACATTGGAAATTATCTTTATTTGGAATAACCCCTGGTGAGTTCTAGCTAAGAGCACATGTCTAACTAACCAGTTGGCTTACATTATTATGTTATTACAGCAAGGTATATTATAAACTTCTACACAAATCTAGTTGTTACAATAATTTACCTTGATATTACTCGTTAGTCGCTTCAGCTCCTTCCTTTGGCTCCTGAGGTGTCTGTGTCGTTTCTTCTCAAAGGTCTGTGTTTGCGCACATGCGCAAAGAGCAGTCCCCCACATTGTGAGTGGTGTACTCACAATATCAAGTTCACCAGCCACTCGATTTTTTGCATTTCATTGAACTGACTTGCAAACCTGAATTTGAATACTGAAAACTCATACAATTCAGTTGAAATTGCACAAAGCATCATGTTAAGTTGAAGTAAATTAAATAAACAAGTTACCATGACTTATTGGTCATATCATTTTTTACAGTGTGTCTCACAGTTGAGAGTTCTCACGGCCCTTAAGACTGTTACACACTCACATCATCCGTCTGTGCCTTCTTGAGTTTTTGTAGTCAATGTAAAGTTGGTAGTTATTAATGTAAAGTTAAAGTTGCATAAGTAGGAAAGCCAGAACTGACCAGTCCTCAAAACATTATGAAATGGTTTTAACACGCCAACTATTTTCATGTTCAGCAATTTATAAGAGGACATAGATAATGCTGGGTGGAAGTTATAGTTTATTGTCAAAGGAAGAGATACATGTGTTTTTTTGAGTGTTACAAAAAAGTATCTACAAGAACATGTGGACATTATTAAAGTATTTACAGTTTTGTGTACAGTCTTCAATGTTGTTGTTTTGTCATCGTTTATATGCATTGTTTATATGTTGTCATCGTTTATATGCTGCGTTATGCCATTTCACCATTAACATGTTTCCCTGATAATAACTTGGTCTTAATACAGTACTATAATACTGTTCAAGGAGCCTCCGGAAACTAGATCATGTGTTACAGTTATAGTAGTAGCTAGATATTTTGAGATGTCTGGAAAGGACATATTTGTATTAAACTCCTAGGTATACCAAAATGATAAAAAAAGAAATCTGAAAACCTTAAAAACATTACAACAGATATTTTTACATACATTATGATATCCTTAATTGCACCATATAATAACAAAAAAATGTATTTACAAATTTAGGTCGACAACAAAACATTTTGTTTTGTTTGTATTGTATGTATTGTTTATACACTTTTCATATAAGTATATTGGTGATAAACTTGGAAAGCTAAAAACTCAACAGTGACAAACCGCTGTAATGCCATGGTATCAATATCAGGGGGGTATTCCTAGTATGTGGTTTAGTGACGAACCCGGATAAGTTAACTCGGAGTAAGTGGTAAACCTCCTAATAGAGGAGCCCTATGGCTTCAGTCATTCAGCAAACGTAAGCCATAGGGATCCTTTACAAGAAGCCAAGGGAGATTTACAACTTAACCTATCCGGGTTACTCACCAAACTACGTACCTAGACAACCCCCCAGGAGTCGGGTGAGAAGTGATAGGTAAGACAGGTTAGACAGGTGAGTCGTCAGGTGGGGCTTCAGTAGTAAGAGGCCAGGTGGCCGTGGCCTCCGGGGTGTCTGGGCATGGCGGGGCTGGGGTACATTCCCCCAGCGGCTGAGTTCCAGTAGGTAGAGGGCCCCGCAAAAAAGTTCCCGGATGACACAGGCATTGGGGGCGCGTGTGAACTCATGAAGTTCATTTTGGGCTGATGGCTGTGGTAGGAGGGCACGTAGGGCATCTCCGCCTGGTACTTGAGCACGCTGCCCTCGGCGGTGTGGTTCTGGTGAGCTTGGTGGATGCCCTGGAAGTCGAACTTGTAGGCGTAGCGTTTGCCGTGCACCTTGGTCATGATGTTCTTGTCGTAGTAGTAGCGAAGCGCGCGACTCAGCTTGTCGTAGTTCATGTTGGGCTTGCTCTTGCGCTCGCCCCAGCGCTTGGCCACCTCGTCCGGGTCGGTCATCTTGAACTCGCCGTTGGTGCCCTCCCAGGTGATGATGCCGGAGTTGTTGCTGTCTGACAGGAGCTCCAGCAGAAACTGCCAAAGCTGGATCTGACCAGAGCCTAGGGATGCATGTTAAGGGGTCATCAGAGGAAATCAACAGATATTGAACACAGATTTTCAAAGATCTTCGGATCAGTCAGGAGTATCTGTAGAACCTAACTTAATACAGATGCCATAGCCGTGCCCTTGTTCTGTGTGCGTGACAGGCTATAATTAGTGTGGTGTTTGTGTAATATCACAGAGTAATACTGAATTTTTTATTCAAAGAACACCAGGCTACAGACTGTCCTGATATGTAAGAATGTATGACCTTTCCACTGTCAGTCTGACTGAAAAAGAACAAAACGTGGGTTGGCGAACCACCTACCCACGATCTTGTGAGGGCCAATGCTGATCACTCTTTGTGAACTGACTTTGGCTGTTTGGCTCTTGCTATAGGTCAGTGGGGTTTCTGTGAGGAGACAGCAGAGTTGGAAGAGTTGAAATATTAGCAGTAGCTTATAGCAGTAACTACTCCACTCATGCACTGTGGAAAGTCAAACGTGTCACTTCCTTTCATTTCTGCCAATGCAGCAAAGCAAGACCATGGCTTTTTGGACAGTTTAAACACGGGTTCCTAAAGAATGGCTCAAAACAGGGTTCCTTAAGAGAATTTTAGAACTTGTTAGAATGTCTGGCCTGTCTATTCTCCAAATGTATAAAAGAATCATCCTAGCTATATTAAGTGAGGACAGACAGTGGAAAGGTCAGATAAAAGTGTATTAGCTGTGTGGTTTAGATGGGTTTAGATGGGTCTAGGTGGTCTAGGTGGTTTAGATGGGTCTAGGTGGTTTAGGTGGGTGTTGCAGCATACTCTCAACCACTGTTCACTCTGATGACTTACCTGGATTGGCTAGTCGCTGGCTGATGGGACCTAATGCTTGGTATGGGTCTGTCGTGAGAAAACAAATTCAGTAATTATCTTTTGCAGTTATTCTAGTGATTACCACAATAAATAAATATCACTTTCTAAAAAACACAGTTAATGCTAGCAGTGTCACTCTACTTTAAGTTATTTAAAGTAATTAAAATGCAAATACTCACCCTGAACAATTCTTGGGGGAGGCTCTGTGACTCTGGGGGTGTGCTGAGCGTCTATGGGGGAGCCCACTGTGAATCAGCAAAACATCAACACAACATCAACACAACCTCAACACAACCTCAACACAACATCAACACAACTTCAATACAAGTGTTTACACAAGTGTCTACATACTCATGTATGTGCAAATAATGCAGCGTGTATGCAGCACACTCAAAATGTTAAAATATTAGTCATTATTTCATGGTTGTTGTTTCTGCTCCTAAAATGTAGAAATTGGCTATTTCTATCTGATGAATAATATTTACATTCATTCAAAGCCATTTCTTGTTTCTGCTGCACTTCATATGATAGTCAACATACCCTTTGGAACAACAGGCATGACGGTTGACGACCAGCTGTTCCTTCTGCTGATCTCTTCAAAGCTGTTTTCTGCTCACAAACACAAATGACGAGACTTGAGACAGGGGAGTGACAGGGAAAAAAATGGGCTTTGAAGACCTAAGCAACCCAAAACTATGGGAGGAAGGAAGCGCTGATTTAAAGACTCTGAAGGAGCACACAGGCCAAGATCAGAGGGAGGGTGAAAACAAAGATGGGCTGAAGATGGGCCCAGTGTGTCTTGGTGGTAAATGTCCTTTTGTTGGAGCCTGCCTCTCTCTCACCTCCAGATTATCAATTGTGTCCCAAAGTGGGACCCATACCCATGCCCCTATTTCCTGTGCCGGTGCAGCTGTTTCCTGTCTGAAACTACATGATACTGAGCTGTTGACTCGCCTTAACATTCACCAACGAATATCAGCGTACGGAGCGTTTGGTAGCTGAGCCCTCACTGCAGCTGAACTGTGATCATGTTCTCAACACCTCTGTTTAAGGCTGTTGTGTATTTGCACTTTCACAACATACATTAAATAAACACCGGAGTTAAGTTAACGATGCCTTTACTGGATTTCTTTTAGACACGTTACTAGCATGAACTCTGCTCTAGTTCAGTGTATCAATGCGCCACTCAGTACTACAACAATTGTATCATGCACATAACAGAAAAGTAGTTCCTATAACTTTAACTAAAAGTAGTTCTCATAATAAATATGTATGTGAACATATCAACGGCACTTAGTGTCACTGCAATTGCTACTGCTGAAATGCATTGAATCTGGAGTGAAATTTCCATGAAAGTCCCTCTGTGGTTGCGGTTACTCTTTAAAAGGTGTGTCCACACCTTTATCAAAAGATCTAGATGAAAGATTTGTGCTTAGCTAAACTAACCGAAAGTAGGGTGCAGGATTCCATTGCCTTACCTGCTTTGACTTGTAGTCTGGGCTGTTGGGGTGTGTTGGTGGGTGTTGAGGGGTAAGAGAAGGTCGGGCTGCCTGGAAAAAAAATGGAGATTTGCACCTTTAAAACAACTGGATTACCCCGCTTACCGTTCAGACAGTTAACCTTGTGACTGTTGAGTCCTCAGAGTTTCACCATTTTTTTTTTTTTTTTAAATTTAAAGTCCAAAGTACAGAGAAAAAATGTTCCACCATTATTTTAATGACTGAGTTGCCATTCGAGATTTCAACATGCAACATTTTCACGCAAATCAATATGGTACTTGAATTGATAATGCAAACATGCCAGTGTTCACATTCACTGAAACCTAAAAGTGTGGGATTCAGGGAGGGTGCTTCAGCCTTACTCTGTCTGAGGTAATTGAGATGTGAGAGCAGGATGTCGGTGTTGTATTCAGATGTGAGGCGCATCATGTCCTCCTTGGACAGCTTGCAGAGTGCCTTGCCCTCCAGCGTCTGGAAAAGAGACACGTCAACCTCCAACAGGCCGTACTCTTTGATGGCCCAGTCTACCCACTGCCGTACGTGGTCCTGTGTCCACACCTCAGGGTCTGAGAATGAGAGGGAGCGCAGAAACGTTATGAGAAACGGACATTTTTCTTGCAGGGTGCCCTTAGAAAAGCTGAAAGTTGGGGGTTATCTTTGTACTGGGGAACTCCATGGTCATGCTGATAATATTGTGATTCTCATGTAATACTGTGCAACACAATACAATACATGTAACACAGGCGGAGTAGATGTCTTTCCAAATGTCCCCAAACCTCAATTGCAGATAGAGGCGGTAAAACTGGGGAACAAAGGAGCATGTGGTGACAGATAACGGATAAAGGCCGCCAGATGAGGGCAGCCTGAGGGTTTCAGATAATATGGAATTGACTGACGAGGGAACTCCATACAAAGCGACTGGGGAAGCAAGTATGCAGCTATAGCTTACTTAGACTTGCATGGTTTGGTATACAAAGTGATAATGGCCTTTTTGACATTTGTTTGTTTGTATGTATGTAATGTTATGTTTGTATGAATGTGTGTATGTATGTATGTATGTATGTATGTATGTATGTATGTATGTATGTATGTATGTATGTATGTATGTATGTATGTATGTATGTATGTATGTATGTATGTATGTATGTATGTATGTATGCATGTATGCATGTATGTTTGTATGTAATATTATGTAATGTTATGTAATGTATGTGTGGATGTAATGTATATAATCTATGTGTGTTTGTGTGTTTTTAAAAAGTGCTCTGCAGCTGTGCCTTGCTCATCGATTGCAGGCATTCGACTGTGACATTTGAGCAAGTATGTAAATGTTGACCACAAAAGCTCATTCTTTTCTAACTGTTTCCTCTCAAGTGACAACTGAACACTAGTATGCGTCACTTTAATTAGAGAGTACATCTCAGTCTCCATTAGTAAAAATACTACAGCAACATTTAGTATCTTCATGCAATGCTGACAGGCTATCTTTAACTGGCTGCACAGTGAAAAAGAAACATACCACTTCCGCCTGAAGCACGTTTTCAGGGAGAAAATCGGGACGTTAACATGGATGTAGTGCACCTGCAATGTATTAAGCAGTCTTATCTCTGATTCCACGTCGTAATATGATGATGAGACAGGACCTGTTGTATTTTTGTAAGTGTAGCACTAAAAAAAGGGCTTGATATGTAAAATGTATTTCCCTGTCTGTAACTGATAAAATGGGGGAGCTCCAGACTTGAACGTTGCGGTGATCCTGTGTGTCAACAGTGATCTGAGGGAGTAATGAAGGGTTTCCTGTTTAAAAGTGCGAGCATCTGCACCAGTTCACTGCCGTGCCCTCAATACGCATTAGGCCAGCAACTTTTCCTTCTCACTGCTAACTGTAGTGCTAACATTGCCACAGGAACATGCGCTAGCCGCTGAAGGATCCTCATGATTTGGGTGAGCTGAGTTTCTCACCTCCTAGTGTTTCACCCTGACTCTTGTTTGACTTTGCAAGCGACAAAACAAAACAAAAACAAAACAAGCAAAATACTTTTTATGGTAAAAATTGTCATGTGTAGCGAATGAAATTATTTTGTAAAGGTTATTTTTAGCCTCAGACACACACACATCACGTAAACATGCCTATGTCATAACAACACACACATACATCACGTAAACAGGCGTATGTCTTAACAACACACACACACACACACATCACCTAAACATGCCTTTGTCATAACAACAAACACACACATCACGTAAACAGGCCTATGTCTTAACAACACACATCACGTAAACATGCCTTTGTCATAACAACACACACACACACATCACGTAAACAGGCCTATTTCATAACAACACACACACACACACACATCCCTTAAACACGCCTATGTCATAACAACACACACACACATCACGTAAACATGCCTATGTCATAACAACACACACACACACATCCTGTAAACACGCCTATGTCATAACAACACACACACACACATCACGTAAACATGCCTATGTCATAGCAACACACACACACATCACGTAAAAATGCCTATGTCATAACAACAGTTAAATGTGATACCCTGCTCTTGCGCAATAATCTACTGTGTGCTTCCTTATGACTGACACACAAAATTCTACTTATGGGTCTCTACATTTTAGAAATCTGAGTGAGTGAGAATGTATTTTATGAGGGTATGATATTGCCTGTTCTTTCCATTACAGCTTCACTGACTCAAGGGTCTGAGTTGTGTGTGTGTAAATTAAAATATGAGGACTTTCTTCCTTGTTTTCGGTAAGTGCACTTGATCACGACGCCTGACTATACTTCTGGGCCCTTCATTGTCCTTGTTTAACACAGAAAAGTGATGTAACATCCGTGTATTATAAGCACAATGATTGTTTGGCCTGTCTGACTCATGTAAAAATAATCCCAGATGTCCAATCTTCTGGGAAGGGTCTTCCCTTTATGGTGTCTTAACTTTCGTGATGTCACGTCCACCGTCACTATGGTTACTTTATGATGCCTCAATAAGTCAGCGTGAATGTGAGAGTTACAGTCTATGGAACAGTCTAATACAGAACAAAATTTAAATTTTAAATAAATTATAAACAAACGTGTTTGTCTTCGACAATATTTTATTTTTAGATGTGAAGACAGATCTGGTGGCTCGTACACCTCAAGTGTTTCTTGTGGGAAAGGATCGAGCTTTGAGGTGGTGGAAACTATGCAGTCTGGAAGCCAAATCAGAGGCAACTTCCCCTCGCTTTAGTCCTGCTACATGAACAAGTCTCCCGTAATCAGTATTAAAACAAACATGGGAAAGGTTTTCGTACACGTAGCTGCGAACCAAATAGGACTGCCCGGCTGAAAAATACTGGACTGATTTTTACACACAATGTTTATGGCTCCTTTCGCAATGTATGTGCTCTCTACTTTGTTTGTAGTTAATTTATTCACAATTTTTATATATATGTGTGTTTTCAGCTAAAAAGCAGCCCTATGGTGTGGGTCAAACACAGCACATCCAAACACACACCCAAGCTCTCAGGCACGTAGAAGGGCAGAAGGGTTTTATTACTTTTATTATGATTTTAATATTTTAAGCCTATCGGAACATCAGGTTCTGATACGACGTTGACCATTATTTTATTGCTCCTGCTGCTTGCTCTTATTGATTTTATGTAAAGCACTTTGAATTGCAACTCCTGTACGAAATGTGCTATATAAATAAAGTCTTACTTACTTACTTACGTACGTACAAATAGGCCTACACACAAACCCAGTTTAAAAGGTGTGCCTCCCTTTGGCAGCCATACTGTGAATGTGACCTGAATCAGTTCCTCTATTAGAACAGGCAGTTCCAAACGTCATGACGCAAGAGTGTGCGGTTCCTGAACAGAGAGTGTGTGCACTGGGTTGAGCCTCGATGTGAAACTCTGCCTGGTTGCGCCATACATTTCCAAAGCTCTGCTACTAAACTCTTCTCTCTGGCCATTTTGTAACAAAGTCAACAGGGCCATGTTCGTTATGCTAGGAACACGGTTATTAGGGACTGTTTAAAATCTTACTGTCATAACGTGGTGGATATAGTACAGTGATTTAGTGAAATGGAGGCTTAGACGTATGTTGTTAAGCTTGGTAGGACTGTTTCTTAAAACCATTGTGCGTCCATTGTACCATGCTAGTTTGATTTAGGTTAGCTATGGCTGTTTATGCTGCAGGCAGAGGTTAATCATGTAGTGTAACAAGGATTGATACAAACTGCATTTTTAAGGATTTTATTTTAAAAATGCTGTAAGCTGGGCTACCTATATAATATATATCTCTGAATCTGTAAATCATCTCCAATACATCTACTTATAAAAAAACGAATTTGTGTATGACATATCATGCCTACATTGGTGCCACTGTTCAATTAACTTATATTTTTATTTGCATTGAGCAGTTGGCTGTTTTATTATTACCAAATTATCCTTTCTCACATCGCTACTCACTCAGTGCTCAGGATGCTGAAATCCACTGTGTGCTCCACTGGGACTTGGTCTTATTACAAGGTGGGAAGTTCAAATCAAAAAGGAAGTGATGTAATAATTTGCATTTTGTCACCCTGCAGGTGGGTGAACTCAGGCTAAATGCTTGTGTCTGCAAGCATCCTAGCTTCAGTTGGATGGTTGACTTACTACACCAAAAATTAGTATCTGTGACATTTTTGACAGGAAACTCAATTTCTAGTGAAGTTGATTACTGTAGTGTGAACTACGCAGCTCTGTGAAAGTGCTTGTGAATGTTTGTTGGAACGCTGGCTTTGAAAACCACAAAATTGGCTATTGATGGTTCTTACAACATAACTTACCAACTTCAACTTCAACTTATTTGTTGTCATGTGTACCAAAAACACAATGAAATACTCTCTGACTCTCTCTGCCTTTACATAAAGGGCACACCATCACAAAGACCAAAACAAAAAGACACTACATACCTACATTGGTAAGCATCATATACACACCATATCATAGCCATGGAAACACCAGTATGTGTGTGTGTGTGTGTGTGTGTGTGTGTGTGTGCAAGTATGAGATCACCCTAAAACACCAGCTTTTACTGAAACTACCAAAATAATGAAAGTACTATATCTAAATATAGGAACAAACTAGGCTAATTACAGAGTTGTTAATTCTGTTGTTTTATGTATTGTTTCATGCTAGCATACAGTATATGTATATCTGTTTCGGTCAAACTCACCAATTGAATTTAAAAAGAAACCATAGATATAAATATCTCTATGAGGTTGGTTCCATCAAAAACACTTTTTGGGGGGCCACAGAGCTAACCGACTGGGTGAAACAAACATTCACACACCACCAAATCCGTCAGCGCGCACCTCTTCTACATTGTTCTTGTCTTGGACAGATGGTGAGGGTGTGTGTGTGTGTGTGTGTGTGTGTGTGTGTGTGTGTGTGTGTGTGTGTGTGTGTGTGTGTGTGTGCGTGTGCGTGTGTGCGTGTGTGCGTGTGAGTGTGTGTGCGTCTCTGTGTGTGTGTGTGTGCGCGTGTTTGTGCGTGTGTGTGTCTCTGTGTGTGTGTGTGTGTGTGTGTGTGTGTGTGTGTGACACAGGGACAGCTCACCTGCCGGAACGATGACCCTCTTTTCCTCTGTGGCACTGCTGGGGGGAGTGGTGGTCTGGGGGCTGGTGCGGGCCTCTGGATATGAGGCCTGGTAGGCCAACTGGCCCCCATCGCTGTTACTCATGTGCCGGGTCCTCTTCGTGACGCTGCAGTCCACCGGGGCCTCACGGCTGTGGGAAGGGATGGCGCGCATGACACAGGGAAAGGGTGGAGACGAGGGGATGAGTCACGCGTGGAGAACATCCTGTGGCATGTACATCATTCAGCACGCCACCGTTTTCTCCTCTAGTATTATTCCATGATATCAGTGTAACTGCCACCAAATGTAATATCAGCACCTCAGGGGGCCTCAAGGATTCCAGATACAGTTACTCACTTGGCAAATATCTTTATACAAGGCCATGTACAAAATTATGAGAAGTTGTAGTTGATACGTTTAGAAGTGTACGTGGAGGTTTGCTCACTGGCTTAATTACTTATAATTACTAATAACTTTCCACTTCCCTGCACACATCACACATCTCTCGCCTCAGAGAAATATAAGCATTACACAGACAACTTCGGTGACCATGGTTCCGTTGACATGTTCCACTCTTTTCCCTGGGTTCTCACCTGGTTCCGTTGACATGTTCCACTCTCTTCCCTGGGTTCTGCGCGCCAGACCCCACCCACTCGGGTTCAGTGGGTTCGGGGCTCTCCTCAGAACTCTGGCGGAAGCCGGACGGTGTCGTTGTCGTCGTCGTTATCTCCCCCTTCATATGCATGGCCTGGGGGGCACTGAAGGCTGGTTCGAAAATGGATTGGTCCTCACTCACGACTGACAGCGCTTCCTGTAAACACAGACAGGTTGATAAAAATGATTGAGAATCGACTGACTGAACTTGGTGGTTTTCCGGAAAATAACTGATCCCAGTATCACACTCACAAAACTGCACATATGTTTTTTTTTCTCAATCTGTAAATGAGATCGTCCTCCTTGTGTGCTTAGGTTGCCACTCAATCAGTGAAGGTCATTATGTACAAAACTCAATGGCCACGGATTATAACCTTGCCATTAATCTCAAAATGATTTCATCTGGAAGGTACACGTTCACAGTCCATAGAGATGAGACCAGATCAAAAACGATTTACAAACTGGCAGCACCAACGCTCCCTCCTGCTCTAAAAGCAGTGAGCTCAGGCCTCATTTGATTTCGGTGTCTGTGTAGAAGCGTGTGCATGTGTGGTGGCGATGCGGGGGCAACAAGCAAGTGCATCAAGTACAAAAACGATCTCTTTCATGTGTTTGTATATAACCTTAGCATACATCTATTTATGTGTGAATGAATGTGGATCTCCGTAGCGTGCGTGTTTGTTTAGAGGGCTCTCGTATTGTCTTTGGGGCTTCATACGTCAGCGCCGCGCATTTTCAGTGGCCCACAGGAAACGTGGCCCCCATGTGCAGAGAAACCTTTTGGCACAGGACAAGAGATAGGAAACAGGGTGGAGGAGGCTGCGGGGGGCACTGTGTAAAAAAAAAAAAAAAACGGGTCATTTAAAAGCTGAAAAACAAACCCGAAGGCCTGGGTTGGGGAGGAGGGGAGGTGGTGAGGTGGGGAGGAGGGGAGTGGACGCAACTATGGCGGTCAGCACTGATTGAAGCCCGAGGAGCAGAAGGTTCTATTGTGTGTTATTTTAGCCTAATTATCCCTGTGCTGCCTCCCCTTCTGCATTGTTCTCAGTGCGGGCATCTTGTTTGAGATGGACGAGGAGGCGAAAAGGAACCCGTTTGTTGCAACACAGCAGCCTTGCATTTCAAAATCTTAAAGTCGGCTTTCGGTCAATGACAAGATTCGTAGTATTATACTAAATAACAGCCCTTGCCTGTCAACAGAGTTGCTGTGCGTGATGTGTAATCAATGCAGCCTCTGTATCAGAGTACTTTCCCCTATAACCGTGTATTTATATTTTTTTGCCTGAACTTCTTTCCTTCCTTCCTTTTCTGTCTAGTGTTGTGCACTGTCGTGTGTGAGAACCACCACACACACACACACACACTAACTCAAAACACACTCCCGAGGAGGCACTCCCTTACTAGAGAAGTGAAAGAGGGGGCTCAGCGGCTCAGCGTTTGGGCAGTGGTGGGGTTGGGTTGTGGGCGAGGGGTCATGAGCATCATGCCGTGATCCATTCTCTCTGCATGTGTGCATGTGTGTGTGTGTGTGTGTGTGTGTGTGTGTGTGTGTGTGTGTGTGTGTGTGTTTGTGTGTGGCTTTTTAAGAACGATGGCTGTTATTTGAAGGGTCCTGAGCATCATGCCTTGATCCATTCTCTGAACAAAACGCACCACTTCATCACACGCCAAACGCAGGGAAATGCTCAGGCATAACCGTTGAGTAAACTCGACTTGACTTAATGTTGAGAAGCATATCGGATTCTGTTATCAGATTGTCGTATTGCATGAACATGCGTGTGCATGAACACACACACACACCACACACACACACACACACACACACACACTCAAAGCACTGGTGCTCAGGAGTTAAAATTACTCTGTGAGCATGCACACTACCAACCACAGCCCCACACATGTTCACACTGTTTAGCCCTCTCTCTCTTAAACTGATGAACACAAACACACCACCCGTGGCCTGACCGACTTTGCCACAACTAACTTCCTGTCTGATCAGTTTCGTATCAGCCACTGTTGCTGTGAGACAACATAACAGCCGGAGAAACATTTTGCAGATTGCACTGCAATGGCTGACTGATCTTACCTTACATACCTTCATGGAAAACACCACAGCGAGGCACTCTATATTTTTTATACTTTTGGTCTGAAAGATCCTAAATGGAAGGGTAGTTTTTGAAAAGATGAGGCAATCAAAATGTGTCCACCAGAAGCCATTTTGTGGCCCTAAGAGACATGTTCATTTACATGGTGCAATACTATTTGAAACTCAAGATCTTTTGCTTCCAGACTTGTTCAGAGTGAGACCAGTCTCCATATGAATCACCTCCATAGGGTGGTGCATGCAGAGTCATAGTACAACAGCATAGTAGCTTTCATCAACTGCCACTACTCTATGACACACATAACACAGCACAGGAGACTTCAGGGTGGGGGTGCAACTATATTTTGAATTTCATTCGTTTTTAACTCACTGGACACCTATTGATGCTACGGTGAGACTTGTGATGATGAGATATTTTTAGTGTTAGTCAAACATTTGACATTACTGAAAGGAGCAGCTACTTTACAGTAGCCTATCACAGAGATAAAGTGGTGCATTATCTGAGAGTGGTTCACTAATAGTTTTTGATGTGCCATGAAAAACTGTAGCATGTCTAACAGCCAATTACAGTGTTGTTGAACCCCCCCCCCCCCCCCCCTGGGACAGTTGTTAAATTATTTGTTTTAGTTAAGAAAAAGGACTTCATCATGACGGTGCAACCTCGGTATTACCTACCTGGACGGAATTCAAATTCTGTCCTTCTAATTTTCTTGACCTCGTTAAAAGACAAGCTACACGCTAAGTAATAAAAAAGCAGAAGTTTACGCTAGGCCGAGCTGATTTTGCAAATGGACCAGCAGCTGCGTTTCTGGCTGCAGACATTCTGTGTGGGTTTCATAAGATGTTAATCAGCAATATCAAGCCACAAGCAAAAAACGAAGTTTGCGCAAGAAGGATAAATGAACGGAGGAGGGGTACGTTTCCCAAATAGACTAGACTTATGCAAGTGTTTCCTAAAACCATAGTTCGAACTATCAAGGTAACTACATTCGTAACGAACCATTGTTAAACGGCCTGAACGTTTGCAAACACTGTTAAATTGTGTAGATCCAACTACAGCTCTCGACCTGTGGTTAAAAGCGCAGTTCCTCATAGGTCTACTACATGCCTAATCCGTCACGGGTGTCAGTTATTGGTGTCAAAATTATTCATCATTATAAATATATTTCCGTTCCTGGTTGATATTTGACGTTGTTAACCACCACACAACCATACTTAAATGTCTTTAGCAAAAAAAAACTATGACTAAAAGGCCCACTAGCAGAAACGAGCACGTATAGGTGAATTCACACCACTCCAGACAATAAAGCGAGATGCAGCACGTCCTGTGTAGCTTATCTTGTTAATATTCTCGTGCTGTAGGAAAGGACTGTGGTAAATGCTTTATATAGACCTACAATATAGGATTAGAATGGTGGCTATACAAACTAAAGAATTACCTCAGACTGGATTTGAACCTGTTGTACTACCAAGGTGCGACCTGTGTAAAACAGCATATGTGTTAGCACACTGAGCCACAAACCTGACTGCAATATATTTATTTGTAAATACCAGAGTACACAACTTTTCAACGTCGAAAGCTTATGCTAAGGCCTATCAAATGTACCTGAAAGCAGACAGCATTCGAGGTACGGTTTAACGAGGTATAAATCTATAGAACAAATGGATATATGATATATGACCTAGGAATTTGGAAACAAATGAATAAAAAAAATATTCGTGAATGAAATTGAGGTATCAAAATTCTCAGTGATTTGCCCCTCATCAAAATACGCGGGCGTGCCAGTTCACGTGCTACACTATAGCCAGTCATCAACCAAGTAAGTTCGAACTGACTAACATGGATCAAACTGACATAGTACGGTGTTTGTACGACGGTTTTTGGAAATCCATCGTACTTAAAGTGTTTCTTAGTTTAACGATGCAATGTACCATGTTGATGTAATACTAAACTCGTTCGTTGTATGGGAAACGCAACCCTGGCCTATGACATGTAGTTGGTACGCATGGCAAGACGGCACGTCCGAGTTAACTTCAGTTATTGTGCAAATGCTGCAATAGAAATGGGAAACAATGCAGAGGCATGTTAACATCGTTCTGTTTTGGCAGACTCTGTTGGCTCTTTTCGTGAGGAGGGAACGGAAGTGTGTGCGGAAAGTCTGAGGTTCGAAACAGGAAGCCTGTAGAGTTCAGATAACAACACCTGACGGGCACACGAGTCTACAGTTTACTATAAATTATTCTTTAAATAACTCACATAGCCTTGGAAGAACAGACTTTTGCAAGAGAGTGGTCAGTGTCCAGTGAGATTACCCAAACCTCGTTTGTTTTTTGTGCGTCTTTGCGCTCTTTACTGTGTCTGTATACCACTGGCCATGTTAAACACCAGAAATCACCCAAGGCCTACCGTGAAAGCAGCCCTGCACCTGTTTTTCTATGCACGCACGGGGCATTTTCCGATCAAATAAGGTGTTACAAAACAAAGAAAATCAACGCACGAAGACGTTGCAAACAATGTGTCAAATTATATGACATTAAAAGGAAATCTTGACCTAAACTATCTCAAAATCGACTTGCCTCCCGGTCAAAAAAGTTATTGTGTCTTTTTTTCAATCGCAGACCGATTATGGAGCCAATCTCTTAGTGCTTGTCACAAAACTATTTATTTTAATATTAGCTATGACTAATTTGGATGTAGGCTATTAATTACATAGATCCCAGCAAAATGTAGCTATATTAAAAAAAATGGCTATTAGGATGTAAAATAGTGTACAGCAAGACTTCTCCCTAGACCTAATTATATTACTGTTATAAGCTTATAAATATCTATTTACGTGGAAATTCGTTTTCAGACGTTGAATTTTTGTGGACTGACATTTAAAAATTGTGCTTTTGTGCTTGCTAGAAAAAACAATTTTCGTTCTCCCAGGATGTCTATGATTAACGAAGATTTTTCATGTTGTTCATTGTAGATGAGCATTTGTCCACTCGTAAAACTTCAAATGCACAAGAAGTATTTTCACTACCAAAATCATAAATAATAATAAAAAAGTCTCAAAGCAATACAAAAATGAGAAGTCGTTAAATGTAAACATTACATACGTGTACATATGGGCCTAGACTACTGGCCAACAAATGCAGGGTTGTAAGATTGAAACATCCATAGACTGCATAAGGATGCATAGTTACGGGTTTAACTGGTTGACATCACCCCACCAACGCGCCTAAAAGTAACGGTTACATCTCCATGAGCGTACAATTAATACAACTATTTTTGTTCCGTATTTTAGTAATGAATGCAGAATGTTCAATTTCTAATATTAAAGAGAGACAAATTACAAATACCAGTCATCTGAAGCAATTCAGTCCTTTGCAACGAAGTCTTCGGTATATCCAAATAAGTTGAAGGCGCCTTAGCCACCTGCTTTGCGCGCGCTCTCCACCATGAAGTAATATTCGTCACAATTTTTTGAGTCATTGTTGTGGTTTATTTGTCACGGCCGCCTTACTCAAAACTAAAATAAGTCTCAGTTAATTGTATAGTCAACGAATGCTCCGTCGTTGTGGTTCCCCAGGTACATGTAAAGAGGACACAAATAAACCAAACAATTGAAAACGCAAAAAATGCGCATACCCTTTCTGGCGCGTACTGGCCACCATTTAGTTTTTATCTGAGTCTAAATGTTGTAGTGGTTTCTTGTGTTATTAAAGAGCCGACATTCAACCACGAACGGGAAGGAAGAGGAAATTTTGTACAAGAAGGAAAGAGTGGGGACCTGCATCACCGCCTTGCCTCTCTCACTCAGCAAACACAAAGCTGCTAACCCAAGCAGTGGGTGGCTGCGGACTATCGTCTCATTTTCAGAATCGACAATAAAACCAGATCAAACGCCTACCTTAATTGTACAGTCCATTGCAGTTTTCGTTTAGTCTTTTTGGCTCATGAAGTAGTTTTAGTTAAGCACTCTATAAGTAATACCCTTTTGAAACCTTACTGAAGCGCATCGGCTGTCTGCACAGGCGCATTTACTCTTCAGTGCAAACCATTGCAACAATTTTCGCTTAGACCATAACCGGATGGCAACGGTTTTTTTGCTCTCCATTCTAAAATTGGGAAGTGAAGTCACACTAAGCATCGAGGCTTGGCGCCTATTGGTGAAACATTGCAATTTTAATGTCTTAGACAAATATTGTAGATTCAGTCTTAGTTTTTTTAGTCTTATTCTGTGCTGACATTTTAGCCACATAATGTGATGTTGACCTTTTTTGTGTGCTTTAAGTCCAGTTGAAAGTTATCAATCCATTCATTTTAAGAATGAAATATAAATTATTTTGTGTGGTAATTTTCAGTAAGTAGTCTACATGTGGGCATTTAATTTTGTTTTCAGTTTGAGCAAAATAATATTGCAATATTTAAAACATTATGTTGTACCAGTTCTGTCTGCCTATACATGCGTCTTATTTTCCAAGCTGACAATGATATCACCTCAGAAATGACACTTTAAATAGAAAATATAGAACCGCCAAACTTGTAGACTAAAACTCTTTCAAATAAAAAATAGGTATGTGCAAGAGCTGGTGCTAACTGATGTTTTACAAAATCAGTCAAAATCTAACGACAGTTTTCCAAAAATCACGTTCTCACACTTGTGGGGAGACCTAACGGATCAATTTGGGAGGAAAGTCATCCTTTCACGACAGCAGGACAGGTCCGCCCGATCCATAAATTCTACCTCATTGAGTTCTAATGAGTGTGGTCTGTGTCCAGCTACCCGCCAGGGTGCTTGTGTAACTTGACCCTAGTTGTGTCTTATTCAGCACACGGTCTTCTCAATCACGACTCCTGTCTCTCTCACACGATCTGGGAACTCACTTTTCCAGATGTAGGCCTATGTTTTCTCTAGGGCGGAGGAAAGCGGCCCAGAGGTGTTTGTTTATGCAGGGTCCTCGGCTTGCTCTTATCTGCACAAGCCACTCACGCCGTGATTTCAGACCTCCCCTAAGAGCAGTTTTACAGGCTATTGTTCTCTGTAAATGGTTTAAAGATAGACTCTGAGTCTGAACTCAAAACCTCATTAGTTCATGAAGCAAAAACTGATTGATAAGGTTTCCCGCCCTCCATTTGCTTAACATGCTGATTCTTAGGCCACTCTTATCGCCAACAGTGCCGGCAAAATTATGCGTAACAGTCCTTTTGCAATGAGTGAAGTTTATGGAATCAAGGACCACCGGATTCTAATAGCGTGCATTGGTAGCATTTCTAAGCTGTCAAAAAAGTTTCAAAAGTAAAAAAAATGATTTAGACAAATCTACTTCCGCCTCTGACAAAATAAAACAGCAGTCTATTCTATTCCAAAAGTCATTGTAGAGAAATTGTACTTGGTGAATGGGAGCTCTTTATAGTAGGCTAATTAAAACACTGGTTTATTCATATTTTGTTCTTATTTTTAATAAGATCATTTGTAATTATCTTATGATCTTAATTATGTGCTTTACAGTGCTTGACATAGGCTATTTGATGGGACAGGATAAAAGACTATTCCACTATACGTTGTGTTATCCTGTAGGCTGTGGCAGGCCTAATAATCTAGCCGACTCATTGACTATTTTTTCATGAGTATGTATGAATGAACTCAATTCCCCCGCGTGGTATTCGTGACTTCTACCTGACGTCACGGCCCGTTAAGCGACATGTTTTGGGCCACTAATGGTCACGAAGCACAGCACATTCTTCCCGGGGTGGGGTGTGGTGGGGGGCGGAAACGCCCCTGCACGGCCGCCTCTTTAAAACGGGGCCAACTCGGACAGCAACAGACAACACATAAAAACCTCTGCACTCCTCCGTGGAAAGCGTTCAATCAGACCATCCGAGCAACAGCAATTAGGCATATCCGAGGAAGACTTCAAGCGAATTCAAAAATCAAACGGTAGGATCTTTTTACTTCTTTTTTAAGGTTTTGGATTAATCTATTAATTTGCAAAATACATTTAATTTATGGTAAATATCACAAAAGAGTTTGAAACAGAGTGAATAAACAGTATTCGGAAATATGGGCCTTATTGAAGCTTAAATGAATGGTTAAACCGGGCGGCTGATTTGGTTTTGGGTTGGCCTCGACCAGTAAGACAAATCCAACACTGTTAGAGAAGTATTGAGAATATAATTCATCTATCTACTTAAACATGTATACTGACATATGTATTTACATTTGTGTTTGTTTGTATTTGAAGATGGAGATGTACCAAGCTGGATATTATACTGAAGATTTCAGAACACAGGAAGTCCCTGCAGGCTTTGATTTTGGATCATATGGTAAGTCCATTCCCCTGAAATCCAACCCACAATTTCTTTCACTAATCAATAACGTTAGCAGCCCCATTTTGTAGTTATCCTAAAATATTTGTCAGATGTAAAGTCAAAATGCTTATAGTCCTTGTAGCACTCACAGTCAGTAGAAACAGCCAAATGTTGTTTTCCACTAATTTCCAGTTTTGCACTATTCTAGGCCTTATTTCCGTTGACTCTGTACAAAACATTTCCTATGGCCTTCAACTGAACAGTGCAGTCCATGACACCCCCTGTCAATTGGACCTTGACATCTTGTTCATCCACACAGATTCAAACCTCCAGCTCAGGAACATGGGGGTGTCAGGGTGTGTTGTTCAGTGATTTGGAAATGTCTGAATGGTGCTGGTTCAAGCAGGGGGGGGGGGGGGGGGGGGGGTGGGGGGGGGGGGCAGGTTAAAGATACACCCGTTTTTTTTTTCTTCTGCTCCCTCCCTCTTTTCCTAATCCTTTCCTCCAGACTTCCTCCCCAAACAGATTTAGCACCCCTGTCCACCCCCTTCATCAGCACTCGCTCGCACTCCCATCGCCTGCATTTCCTCCCCACTTCCATACTAACGCACAGAATCACAGAGGGAGTGGGTCGCCAACAGCTTAAACAGAAGAGAGCGCCCTCTGAAAAGGAATTGACTTTGGGGCCTTTTTAAACAAATGGGTACAGCCTGACCACTGTCAGCATCTCTCAGCAGCACGTAGCAGGCAGTATAGACAGAGTGGAGGTTACTCACTGAACCAAAAGACTATCTTTTATAGGGTTGCCTATAGGGTTGCCTATAGGAGGGATCCTTTTCTTGTTGATTGACTGTGAGGGCTATAGTCTGTGCTAGCATATCTGTGGACAAGGGTGTAACCCATTGTTTATCATCTGCTGACAAAAGAGCTCTAAAACCAACACCTGTGCTCTTTCTTGACTAACCCCTGTCTCGATGTGCTCCTCAGACTACAGTGGTGAAGACCTGTCCTTTCTATTAGACAGCAAGGGACAAGGGCAGATGCAGTACCCGGAGGCCTATGGAGAACCCCAGAAGGACCTACAGACATTTGACTCCAAAGGTAGAGGCCACTGTCAACGCCTTACACCACTTGCACTGTTTCATAAATGATTTATAAACACTTTTGAAACACTTCTCACTCACTTGTTGCTCAAAACGATCTTGCCCGAATTTCCTGTTGAGAAAGTATTTCCTTCGCCCATTCTCAGGTACCTCTAATGGATCGGCCCTACTCAACTTAGATGCCTTCCCGGAATTCAGTTGCTGGATGTCGTCATATACCAACAGTGAGTATTCATTTTTTTCTCTAATAACTCAGGAATGTTTTCATCTGCACTACTAGCATGGCATTATGAGCATCCTACAGCCTTCTGGACGATTTCATCATCAAAGACATATTTGGAGTTCTCATCCTTTGTTTCTGTTGTTTCCATAGCGCCAGAAGCTGTCAATTCAGAGCATCCACAAGCTGGGTACCAGGACTCCACCTCAACCTTCCAAAGCTTCACACCTCTGTGTCCCCCCACCCAAAATGGGTCCTTTACTCCTGGCTTGAAAAACGTGACGGGTCTCTACAACCCTGAAAAGGAGACAAATCATGGAGGAGCAACAGGCACAGTCAATCTGGATCACCTCGGTAAGCCCCGGGAAGGCAGGACTAGTTGTGGAGCTGTAGTCTCGTACATGTTAATTGCACAAAAGCAAACTGTTGTGTTGGTGTTTGAGGAAGCAAATAAACATGTGACATGCAATTTCATTATTTCTAATGCAATTAGCTGTAAAAACAAAAATTCTAAGTTCCTCTTATGTTTTGTCAGTTGCTTTGGACAAATGTGTCTGTTTAATACTGTAACAAACTATAATATAACAACAAAGTTATTTGAAATATGAAT
The DNA here is from genome assembly GCF_963457725.1 of Sprattus sprattus. NCBI lineage: Eukaryota > Metazoa > Chordata > Actinopteri > Clupeiformes > Clupeidae > Sprattus > Sprattus sprattus. Next base: position 21,834,217 of record NC_137917.1, on the reverse strand, counting down.
TCATAATAATAATTTAATGGATGTGTATCTATCTGAAGCAGGTGACCCACTGAGGAACTATGGTGTGTACGAAACAGATGTTCAAGGGAGGCCCTCACAGTACTGGACTGCATACTCCCCTCCCAGTTATGGCCCGCCCTTATCTGGCCACACTCCATCTTGTGGTTCCCCTCCTGAGCCCCAGCCCTCAGAGCAATACTGCCCTCGTGTGCTCAAACGGAGAAGTGCACCCTCACAAAGACTGGATAAGGATGGAGAGGTGACAGGAATGTCAGCGTATCCAGGTGAGGCAACATGCTTTTGCCATCTCCGGCTTTTGAGAGTAGTGAAATTTCACACTTAAGTGTACTTTTTCTTCTTTTAAATAACAAGATATGTTTTCTCCTCGTTCTTTTTCAGGCTCAGGGCCTATTCAGCTTTGGCAGTTTTTACTGGAGCTCCTCCTGGATTCGGCCTGTCGCACGTTCATCTGCTGGACAGGAGACGGCTGGGAGTTTAAAATGTCTGACCCTGCAGAGGTCAGTTTGCCTACTCTTGCAGAAAACCTGCTAAAAGTGTATGTGTTGTGTTGTGATGTGTGTGTGTGTGTGTGTGTGTGTGTGTGTGTATGTGTTTGTGTGTGTGTGTGTGTGTGTGTGTGTGTGTGTGTGTGTTTGTGCGTGTTTGTAGGTGAAAAGGGTGATTGACACACAATAATATCTGTTCTCTCAAGTAGTTTTTTTCACTCAACTTGACTCTCTCTCTACCAACCTCTGTCCACCACAGGTAGCCAAACGTTGGGGCCAGTGCAAGAACAAACCCAAAATGAACTACGAGAAATTGAGCCGCGGCCTGCGCTACTACTATCACAAGAACATCATCCACAAAACTGCCGGCAAGCGCTACGTCTACCGCTTTGTCTGCGATGTGCAAGGCATGCTGGGAAAAACAGCTAGGGAGGTGCTAGCCAGCTTGAACGTGGCCCCACTGAACGTGTCGGCAGCTACCAGCCAGGTCTTGGGGGCCCCATCAGTGAAACAGGAGAAGAGCACAGAGGCCTGGACTCACTAACAAACACTTTAAAACAACTTTAAGTCGAGCAGAACTGGGATCCTTCAGAGCTGTGAACAGTGGTGTCAGCAACCAATAATTGTTCTGGATACAACACGGCTGTTCTCACTGTCCTTACAAGTAGCAACAGCCTCAACCTTACTGTGACTATTAGCATTCCATAAACACACAGTCACTTGTTTCGTGTTCTGGTTCCTGTATGCTCTTTCAGATCGTGGCAGTGTGGCGCCTGTGTTTGTGAACGCACTGTAAATGTTCCTGTTATATTTAGGCCATGAGCGAGGTATTCTTTTCCATTAGTAGAATAGAGGCTCTTATGATGGTCACAGTCAAATTAGCAATAATTACAAGCTTGTTGCTATCCCAGGTTTTGGTGTATTTTGATATTCACACACAAGTGTGAACTATGACCTGTTTATTTCATTACCTACCTCTCTTGTTTGAAATAAAGGCATCCATTATTTGAAGGAAGCCAATGCTAGCTGTTTCATCATGAGAAAATGTTTCCCATCTGAGACATACTTTGTAAAACTGAAATATTTGTAAATAAATTGTACATAGATTTGAACATTTCTGTCTTATTTCCTTTGGTTTGACAAATTGTGGAGAATGTTAGAACTGGGCGTTGGGTGTTGATACATCGAATGTGCGTTGGGTGATAGTGAGATGCATCGAGTGGGTTGATGGCTGGATTGTGTCAATCTCAAATGTTTAGGGCCTCCAATCATAACCTGTTTTATCTGTGTTAAGGAGCAGAAAATTGTTAGTCATCCACACTTTGACATCTTTCAGGCAAGCTAATATCTAATATCAAATAAACAAATAGACCAACGATCGAGATTAATTGCATACATCTACATTGCGTCTATGGATAGTTCAATCAATGTGAAATACTTTGTAACTCTTTGGAGTTGCAACGAATAGAATAGACTACACCCCCAATTCGTATTATGACTTCTCCATATGTTCATTATTTAGATGTGTCGTTCGTGAACGAATTTGTCTTCACGAACGATTATTTCTAGTGAGCGAGAACCATTCATGCTCACTTTCCGTCTCGTTCTCTTAACGTTTTGCAAATGTGTTTTGCAGCAGACTTGTTGGGCAGGTTTGTTCGCTAATTCGGCCGTGGAGTAACACAGGGGAGGGCTGTACATAGACATGTATACATGTCTATAAATATGTATATGTCTATGGGGCTGTAGCCCACAGGCGTGTAATAAGGCTTATCAGGGCCGGCCCAAGCCTTTCGGGGGCCCTAAGCAGAATTTGATATTGGGGCCCCCCCTCCCACCTAGCGGAGTCATTTGCTCTCAACGATTATTGACAAAAATGTCACACTACAATGATTTGACAATGAATTAATTGACATTATCAATTGTATTAATACTGAATTACGTAGATGTGATTTCCTGTATTTTTTATATGGCCAGCTGGAGAAGGGAAATACAGTTTATGAAAAATTCGGTTTTTTTGCCATCATTACTTACACTCATCCACAAACAATTCCACACCTAACCATTCCTATTCTAGTGTGGCAAAATGAGGCACACCTAATTGCAGTGTGGTGAACACTTAACATCCTAAATATAATTATTAATACAATATAAGTATATTTTCATCACAGACGTCTCCTCACCTCAACATGTTGTTTTCTCATAAAGACCAATAGGCCATCTCTCAACAAAGATCTTAGAGCAGAGCGCACATTGTGCTCCATCTTTGGCTGAGATGTCACTTTTACTAACGTGCACAGGCACAGCAATGCTAGCTTGCATCCCTTACACCTAGAAGGTTAAGTTCACCTTTGGCTGTTTCCTCCAATATAAACCGATATCTCACGGACTAAGACTCTGCACTTAGTAGCTGTCAGACTCACCACTATGTCACATTTATAAAACAGTACTAAACTATGAACGCTTTCACGTGCAAAAATCAGAGACAGTGTGGTAAATTTGCCGTCAGTCTCGTTTTCATCTTCTCTGATGAGTCCAATTTCACAGTAGGTGCAAGACTCTGTGGCTTGTAGGCCTCTCCAGGTCTCCGTCTAACCATCAGACGACCATGTGTTGGGCAAAGCTGAAAATTGGACTCATCAGAGAAGACGAACTAGAAGACCCTTCAGTCCGCTTTGGTTCAATCAATGGTCTTTTACAAACCTCAGCCAGGCAAAGTACAACGTTGTCCCGGAAGAAAAACTTGCTTCCTTTTGCTCTGACAATGTTCCCCAACTCTGAGAATTGTTTTTTCCAGCAGGGCAATGCTCCATGCCACACAGCCAGGCCAGTAAAGGTGTGGATGGAGTACCACCAGATCAGGACCCTGTCATGGCCAGCCCAATTTCGAGACCTGAATCCCATAAAAAACCTCTGAAATGTGATCAAGAGGAAGATGGATGGTCACAAGCCATGAAAAGAAGCCGAGCTGCTTGAATTCTTGCGCCAGGAGTAGCATAAAGTCACCCAACGGCAATGTGAAAGACTGGTGGAGAGCATGCCAAGACACATGAAAGTTGTGATTTTAAATCAAGGTTATTCCACCAAATATTGATTTCTGAACTCTTCCTAAGTTAAAGCAATAGTATTGTGTAGTTTAAAAATGAATATGAGCTTGTTTTCTTTGCATTATTCGAGATCTGAAGACACTGCATCTTTTTTGCTATTTTGACCAATTGTCATTTTTCTGCAAATAAATGATCTAAATGACAATATTTTTATTTGAAATTTGGTAGGAATGTTGCCAGTAGGTTATAGAATAAAACAAAAATGTACATTTTACTTTAACACATACCAATAAATAGTAAAACCAGAGAAACTGATCATTTTGAAGTGGTCTCTTAATTTTTTCCGCGGCTGTATTTTAAATAATCATGCAAACATACCTTTATCTTGCTCTTTTTTCTCATCTTCTGTCCTTTTCTTTTTCCGTTTTGGGGCACCAGAGAGATACGTCCTTTTAGATGACATGCTTTATTATGTCCCTTCCAACTTCACCTTGAGTATTATGCAGTGTCTGTCTATGACCGCGAATTATCTGTCAGCAGATTGAGCACGCAGTTGATATGCATGACTCGAACACTGGCAGGTATGTTGATCGTAAAATCAGAATTTTCGTGTATAGATGTATTCTTTATTTCATTCAATCAATCAGGTCACTTGTTTAAGTTATTTAATATTATTATTATTTTTAATTACAATTTTTTTTCCGATAGGGGGCCCCCTGGCGGTCAGGAGGCCCCAAGCGCCCGCTTGTATCGCTTATGCCTCGGGCCGGCCCTGAGGCTTATTGTATTGGTTATTATCTGAGTTCATGGAGGAGGAGTGATAACGTTATTTGCTGTACCCTTCTGTGTGACCGCCGCGCTAAAATGGACGGCATGTATTCATGTAGGGAACATTTGACGAGGCACTAATTAAAAGAAAGAACACTATGTTAAAACCTGGACAGGAGTTAGACAAAAGCTTAGGCAAATGACTTGGCCCAGCTGATTGATGACAATAAAGATGTCCGTGTATCCAATAGTAGCGCTGCTTTAATTGGGCAGGTTTGTGTTTTATGTACGCTCATTTCCGCCTATAGCTTCATCTGGTTTAAGCGCTTGCCTTTCAGTTTCATTGAAGAACGAACGGCCAGGGTACATAGTTCTACTTGTATAATAACTAGTTCCACGCTGATAAACCACTTCCATTCGTCATTCTTGTTCAGGCAAGTAACCAATGAGAGACACTCTTCGCGTACCACAGAGTTCGTGTCAACAGTTGAAGATTGGTGTTGGGCTGCAAAGGGAATAGTAAGGCGCCGTCGACATAGTATTGGGTCGTCGTCTTATTTGTGCGTTCGTCCACATTTTAGTTGAAAGACCATGTCAAAAAAGACGGCCAAAGCTTTGATAACTGACGCCTTGGAAGATCTGTCGTCCAGAGACTTAAAGAAGTTCAGAGAAAGGTTATGCGATAACGATGAGCCGCGCGTCACCAGGCGGTCGGTCGAAGACGCCGACGAGATGGACTTGGCCGATCTTTTAGTAAAGATATGTACGGAGGCAAAGGCTGTGCAACTAACTATTTCCCTCTTTAGTCAACTTGGATTCAGTAATCAAGCAGAAAAGCTACGCAAAGGTAAGACAGTCAACGTGAAGAAAACGCCGTTTGCCTTATTTTGACCAGCTCTATTCTATATGCAGATGCAAAAACATTTTTCTGCAGATTGGTAAATACACACGCTCAAATGCTTTCGATTTCCAGCATTAAAGCATATTTAAAAGAAAGAGCACTTTTTTCAGTTTAAGTAGATCACTTCCTGAAAATAGGGTTGGGCTTCAGTTTCAGTTTCACTTTAACAACAGGTCTTTGGCTTTAGTTTTTCCGAAGCCACATGGATCATAAACTTGGAAGGTTAATAAAAGATAATTTTAAATAAGCAATGCCACGGGAATAGTTATAACTCATGTACTCTTTCCAGTTAACATTATTCAGACAGAGTACCATTTTGTTTTAGGTCTACTGCCACATGAACTGATAGTTATCTACAAGCACTTTAGACATCTAATAAAGACATTAGAAAAATGTGCAACTGGTTTGGTTATAGGAATAGCTATTTGCTGGTGTATTTATGGTTGCCTCTCTTTTTTTTAAATCTTTTATTGATTATGCAACCCTTTCATGTACAGTATATACTTGCCATTTGACTTTGTATGAAGACGTGACATGTGTTTGACACATTTTTAGTAGGTAGACAGACTGTATGAAGTTTTGGTATTTGCTGAATAGGCCCACTCATTGTACCTCTTTGTGGTCTAGAAGCTGCAATTGCTCCAGGTCCAGCCAGTGCTGAGAGCCGGACAAAATATTTGCTGGAGGGCGGTAAGCAACATTTACACATTTAGTAGCCTGTAACAACAGTAATTTCATAAGTTATTGCACATGAAGGTGTTTGACTTAAGTGTACATTCTCATGTTTTGATTTCTACAGCCAGTGGTGTTGAGGAAGCAAACTCATAAAGCATAATATCCTCCTCTCTTCAAACACAAAGCTTTCTCTATTCCCACTTCCACCTCCACCAAGTACTCATTTTGTCCCTCCGCTTCACCCTCCCTTGTTGTGTAGGTCAGCACTTCGTCGACAAGCATCGCATTCGGCTGATCGAGAGTATCACCACGGTGGAACCCATCCTGGATCGTCTGATGGCGAGGAATATAATCAACCATGAGCACTACACTCTCATCCGCGCCAAGTCCACCAGTACCCAGAGAATGAGGGAGCTCTTTGATGTAGGCAGTATCCGCTCCACTGCAAAAGGCAAAGACTGCCTATATGATGTGCTTGCGGAGTTAGAGCCCTTTGTCATGGAAGACCTGAAGGAAAGGTCGTAGAGACAAGGATTGTTTGTCTGTGTCACTATTAGTCAAAGTCCACCTTTTGAACAGGTGTGTGATGGCCCATCAAAACATGTGCTTGACTGGGATGTCTCAATCCTGCCTTTAGGGACCCCCTGTGTACCCTGTTTTTCCTGTCTTCCCTTTATCCCTGCTCCAAGGACACCTGGTTGAAGTCAGTGTAATTGGAATGATATTGATTAGCTCTGAAGGAGTTGAAAAATCAGATCCAATGAATTTTATATTAATTTTGTATTTGTTGCTTTTAATTGGACTTAGGCTAAATGTAAGCATTTCTGGTTGAATATACTATTAGATTAGATGAAATAACCTGAGAGAGGTTTGAATGAGTGTTCTCATCTCTCCCCTTCTCTCTGTCTCTATCGGAGGGTCTTAGACATTCCTCATGAATACTGGCCTATGCTCACAGCTGGATTTCTTAATCAATTTCCCCTGTTCACCACTGTTGTGGAATGTCTATGTATGCAGAGCAGGTAAATATGGAAGACATGCAGTACAGAGTGACCAGACAGACTCTCCTTTAACAAAGACCAAACTTCTGTGGCAAAGACCAAACTTCTTTTGGAAACCAAACGTCCAGACTTCATACCCACTCAATTAATGTGCCAGATTGTTTGGTGGGGCTCTACCTCTAGGTGTCAGCCATCTCACACATAACTGGTCATGAATATGTCAGTTCTGTTGGGGTGAAGTAAACACAAGCGGCATCTAGGTCCACCAGAGCCCTCGCACAACATAATGACCAAGTGTGGGCAGAGGACTTTTATTATTAGTGATTTGCATTATGGTGAAGATTTGTTTCAAGTATATTTTCTATCATTCCATATTTTTTCAACATAATCTAGCATGTTATAATTGAGACTGTCCATTGTTATTGCATTAGCAAATATTCAGTTGTATGAGTCTTCGGATGTCTTTTAATAAAATTAAGCAGTCTGCCCATATATGAATGTATTATGAATATTTTTTCAAACTTCTTGGAGGGGATTTTAGGTATTACATTATTAAATCTGGAAATTGCACATTTCAAGGTATATCAAATTAATACACCTTTTTTTTGCCGAAAATGATCTTATCTTGACAACTCCCAAAGAGGGGTGTTTAGGGAGGATTGATATAGACATTTAAGTACAATTGTTTTTAAATACTGTAAATATTTAAGGCAAAACAATCTCTGCCCTGAAAAACACATGAACAACACAGTATATTCATTATTGTCAGGGCTGCTCAGAGATGGGACCTGAGTTGCTGTATTTGTGATCCAACGATTCAGCCAAATGTGTAAATGAGGACCCAATAGCAGGATGTTGAAGACGGCTTGGTTTCTGTTAATATTTCAAAACAGGGATATTTCCATACAGCGGTAGTCCAGCACACAGATAAATCATCCACAGTGGAAACTCCCAAAAACACAGAAGATAAGGGCAAAAGGCAAAAACTAAGGAGGTGCAAAAAGTGTAGCTCTCAGGCAGACCTGAATAACAGCTATCCGTGGCGGGCTTTAAGGAACCACTCACAGCAGGCGGCATGGGAACCGCAACGAGACTAACATGGCACTAGCTATAGCTAGAGGCGACAAGGTGCTAGAGAGCACTACGCTTCCTAGTGCTCGTATCTGAGGAGACACAAAAAGTGGCTTGAGAACCACAGCGAGACACCAGCCCAAAACTAGAGGCACCCAAGTGCATACGTGGGCTGCGTGTCTTTGTACAAAGGCTAAGGGCCTGATTTACTAACAGGATTGCGCCCATTTCTGGCGTAAAATAGGGGTCGTAAACATAAAACGGTATTTACTAAGGGGGCGCATTTGAGTATAGTCGCATATTAACGCTTTGAGGGTGTGTACCTGCCAACAGGTGGGATGGCACGGAGACGTGGGTGGTAACGTAGGCGTGAAGCGCACTTTAATGGGAGGAGTGTGCCTAATGATGTATTGCGTGGAATTTACTAAACTGCCTGGCGAGCGCACGTCTATGATTTGCGCGCTAATTATCTGCCTCATAAAAGCACGTCTTAACCAGGAAGCGCATTTCCATTGAGTCTGAAAACGTTCATATGGCAGCAGTGATAATAGCAAGGCAAAGAAAGAAGACAGAGACAGCGCACAGAAATAATTTTTTAAACTCGTATAACACATTTTCATTTAAGCGAACCACAAATCATTAGACGGTACAGGTTTACCAGCCACGCAATACTTCAATTACTGAACCAGATCAGAGACGACATCGAACCCTCCAACACATTCCATTCAATCAGTTGGTAAACTCTGGACAACATTGCAAATATTGGCATCGGATCATTTCAAACAGTTATAGCATCAGTTGGTATATCTCAGCCTTCACTCAGCCAAATATTCACCCAGGTACTCGACGCATTGCTACGGGGCACTGGTCAATATACATTTCCCCACTGAGATAGCTGAAATTAAACTTTCCGAACGTAATTGGAGCCATTCATCGCACCCACATGCAAACAGCCCCATCTTCAATCCACGAACACGTTTAACGAAACAGAAAGCACACATATTCAATGAATGTCCAGGTCATATGTGATGCCAACATGACCATTACTTACGTGGTAGTGGTCTGTCCATGACAGTTTTATCTTCCGGAATAGTGCCATCTATCCATGATTGAGCAACGGTGATTTTGGAGAGGCCTGGCTACTTGGTAAATGTATTTGTTTCAGTGGGGATATATAGTAGTTAATCCATGTCCCTTGCAGAACGTATTAATCTCGCCATGTACACATCTATATTGTTATAATAGACAGTTTATGCATTAATGCCACCAATAGCATATTATTTATAATCGTGTTCTTTTCAACATCTCACTATAGGTGATGGCGGGCAAAACAACAATATAACCCATTGAATCAGGTTCAGTGATTGAGCGAACGTGAACCAATATATCTTTCTCTTCTTCGCTGAACCTTAGTTTTTTCTTCCTCGCAAAGGCGCAGATTAAGCTGCGTTCGCAAATCAATGTTAGTAAATCAGGCCCTTTAAAGGGCGGAGTGAGCACCCCAGTGCCCAGCGCAGATGTGGTTTGATAAATACCACGGAAAATGCGCAAAAACACTGTGCGTTAATTTGCGAACGCAGATTAAGCAGCGCTCGCATATTTGTAAATCAGGCCCTAAGTGCTTAAGAGCACTTCTAACTAACCATGCCACCGAAACAAGCTAACAAAGACAGTCTAACACACAGTGGCACAAAGACAAATTAACGACCCAACAAAGGGCAGGGAAACTAGCCAGGTATTTAGCTCCTGGCTAATCAAGGGAAGTGGCAATACATCACAGGTGAGGACACACAGAGGGAAACCAGCGAGGGCACACAATGGTTAACAGGTGAGTGCCCACAATGTGTTACAGGTGAGGGCACACAATCACAACAATGGCACATGGACACAAAACAAACATAGAAAGCACAAAAAGTCATTTTGCCACCAGATGCCGCCACATCGTGGCAATGGCTGCCACGATCGTGACAATAATATTACTATTGATATGGACAATGATACTCTGTCCAACGTTTGTCCAGGTGATTATATAATTTGATAGATGGATAGATGGAAAATCTCTTATTAACAACAATAATAATAATAATGCATAGTAAAAATAATGCATTTTATTTGCTCTTAGTGGACTCACTCATGATGATATATGTTCCTCCTTAAAAAACATAGTGAGGCATCATGTGTCAAACAGATGGCCAAATAAAAAACGAAGAATAATCAGATAAAAATTATTTAAAAATGAATTATAATACTGATAAGTGTCAGATCCTTAAAATAGGTAAAATTATTCTAATTAAATGTTGTAAAAATAGAGATTTCAATTTCTGGATTCTGATCCATACTTAAAGTTATGAAAAACTGGTCCTTGAAGGTCATACATTAAATGATATACAAATTAAGCAGCGTGGATTTATTTACATAAGTGACATAATCAGATGAACACAAATGGACAATGAGCACCTATGCATATATATCGCTAAAGCTGTAAGGGTGTGTTATTAGATCCAGATATAAATGGGATGACACTCTAGACTGAAGAGATCTCAGGATGATAAAGTGTACACATGCAAGATACCATTTGGAGAATACACAGATATGGCACAGATATGAGCTACACATTTCATTTGTGTGTTATTAAATCTCTGAAAGATTTGATCAGAGTTCTCTGGGATGCTGGAGTACACACACCAAAACATAGACGACGAGAGCAATTACAGACAGGTTATGTTTGCTGGGTGAAACGTCAAACGGCTGTCAAAAGAGATCTTTTAATCATTATTTGCAAAAACAACATTCCGTACATTCTTTATTCAGGACTCGCCCCGGGGCGTTATTCCATGTAGAACCGCCACTGTTTTTAACAGAGAGAGAGGGGTGTGATGGAGCCCTGTATGACCTAGCGTAAGCCAGACAACCCCAATGACTCCCAGGGCTGTGTTGCTGTCAAACGCCACAGTAGCCACTTCCTGAAACCCACCTATGAAGAAACAGAATGCCAGTCAATAGGCCATATTAATTGAAACCTGTAACATGGTTAAAATTTACTTTTTCTGTCCTGGTTTAGGTTTTCATTTATCAACATAAAGCAGTTAGGGTAAAGGGTAAATAAGGTTAAATAAATGTATATGTCCTGTAATCATACGTACTTCTTGTATTTCACTGTATTTCATATGCAACACTTACCTAAAAAAGCTATTCCAAATGCACCCCATCACACGTATCCTTTGTATCCACAACTCTGTAGAGGGGTCAATAACTAGTCAGTTTAACCAATACATTATTACTTATAACTTATTAATAACTGTTTAGTTTCCATGCTCATATATTGATGAGATCATAAATGAAATGTGTGGAGGTAACACAAGCACAGCTCCCCTGAAGGACTTTTCTCTTTTCTCTAACCATTGTATTGGAAAAACCATTGCAAGTTGTTAAGTATCGGCATGATGGCTGTAGTGGAGTGCTGTGTTTTTGTTATTGTTATGGTTGTTGTTGTTATTGTTATTATTATTACCTCCGCCAGGAGGTTATGTTTTCGCCCCTGTATGTTTGTTTGTTTGTTTGTTAGCAGGATTACGCAGAAACGCATGCAACTTTGTGGGGAGATTGGTTAATATAATGGCAATAATTGATTCGATTTTCAGATGTCAAGGTCAAAGGTCAAGGTCACAAGGCGGAGGTTTGCATTCTCTGAATGCTCCCATTCTTGTTGTTGTTATTTTTGTTGTTGTTGTGCTATTAGGTTTTGGAATGGTGGCTGTAGTGCATCCTGCTGTGTTCTAATACAGGGGAGGAAAAAAAGCCTGGTTGATGGAGTACAGGGCCCCTGCATTGAGCACTTGCTAAGAAGTAGCTCAAGTCATTCGGTTGCAGTCCAGTGATGGGTTGAGCATCAAAGACCACATCAATACCCCTGCTAAAGCAGGAGGAGGACCTGGTATTAATACCCCTGCTACAGCAGGATGACCTGGTATTAATACCCCTGCTACAGCAGGAGGAGGAGGACCTGGTATTAATACCCTTGCTACAGCAGGAGGAGGACCTAGTATTAATACCCCTGCTACAGCAGGATGACCTGGTATTAATACCCTTGCTACAGCAGGAGGAGGAGGACCTAGTATCAATACCCCTGCTAAAGGAGCAGGAGGAGGACCTGGTATTAATACCCCTGCTACAGCAGCAGGAGGGCCTGGCACATGCAGCTGGTGAACAGCAGGTTCATTAATGGACGATTGCCGATCCAAGTGGAGAGAGGTGCAAGAGGCTGTAGGTTGTGTGAGGGCGGCATCAGCCCCTGGCACCAAATGGGGTATATTGTCATGTCTATAATGGAGTGCCTGATGTTTTGGAGTATCTATGGAAGCTTATGGTGATTGTATGGAAAAAAAGGAACTATTCGGAGGAGGTAACGTCGGGCAGATGGTATTTTCATTCCGAAGGAGAAGAACACTGTGACCATTGGCCAAATTTAACCTATCAGTCTTCTTAATGTGGAAGGAAAGATCTTGTTTAATCAGGCAGCAAGCACAGAAGTCAGAGGCATCCATATGGCATTTTTTGGACCTCGCTAATGCCTTTGGAGTGTTGGTTTTTGATCAGGTAAAAACTGTTCTTTTAAGATCTGGATAAAACTCTTTGTTCTTCAAGAAAAAATCTTTAAAAAAAACTTCAGAAGTCAGGCAGAGTGTGGAGCAAAAAAGGTTTACTTTGCCAGTATAACACCAACAGCATAAACCTAAGCAAGTCTCGAGACTATACTGGTTTTACAGAGTTTCCAAAACTGGGTCTCATAATATATGGTATCAAATTAAATACTATTAGCTGCATATGCGGCTGGGCAAAGGTGTCCTAAAAATACATCAGGGCAAGAAAGGGTGCCTAAAGAAGGGTCAACAGGGTTCTCGCATTGACAACTACTTTCTGAGCAGCAGGTCGAGTCAGTCGACTGAAGTTCAGCAGCAGAACAAAAACCACAGTCTGCAGGACACCAACATCCCTGTCCCAGAAGAGGAAGAACATGGCACAGGAAACCAACCTGAGCCCAGCCCAGCAAGACCTGCAGAGGAAAAGAAGATCCACGGGCGAAGGCCACTGATCAAGTGGCCAAAATCCTGCGAAAACGTTTGGAGCAGTCAAAAGAAAGAGATCTGAACTGACAATCCCCACTAAGTCCAGGAGGCAGAAGAAAATGGATTGTCTAGTCAGAGAGAGGAGGCAGCTGAAGAACTAGTGGAGGAAAGCCACAGAGGAGGAAAAGGAGGGCATCAACGTTTTGCAGGAAGAGATCCGGAGTACTTGTGACACTGAGGAGAGCGAAAAATCTGGTAAAGAAGGAAGCCACGAAGAGGTGATTCTCCAGTCTGACATGCCATCAATCAATCCGCCAGAGCACCAGCTAGATATCAACCCACCCAGATGGAGCGGAGTGGAGAAAACTGTGCGTAGAGCAAGGGCTGCTTCAGCCCCAGGTTCTAACGGAGTTCCTTACAGGCTCCACAAAAATGCACCAGATGCCCTGCGATTCCTCTGGACGCTCATGAGGGTGGTCTGGCAAAAGAAGGAGATCCCAACATCCTGGCAGAGAGCTGGAGGAATCCTTATCCCAAAGGAAAAGGACTCATCAGAAATCGGCCAATTCCGCCAGATCAGCCTCCTTAACATTGAGGGGAAGTTATTCTTCAGTGTGGTTGCTCACAGGCTGGCAGGATACCTGCAAAGAAACTATCTGTTGACACATCAATCCAGAAAGCAGGCATCTCTGGCTTCTCCGGTTGTCTGGAACATGCAAGTACCATCTGGCATCAGATCAAAGTTGACGGAGACGGAGGGAACAGATTTTCATGTGGTGTTCCTAGATCTCGCCAATACCTTTGGCTCAGTCCCTCACAACCTCCTTTGGACCGCCTTTGACTTCTCTCCGCTAGCCTTCACAATGGCCATGGAGATGATAATTCGAGCATCTCTGTGGGTGGTTGGAGGACAGCTTATAAGACCTGGCCTGAGGCTGCCGCCTGTGAGAGCTTACATGGACGACCTTACCACTCTTACCACTACCAAGGCTTGCATTGTACGGCTGCTGAGAAAGCTGCAAGATAACATCGAGCCGGTTTGGATGAAGATCAAGGCGAGAAAGTCCAGAATCATCTCCATCGTCAAGGGGAAGTTGTCAGATCAACTCTTTTCATTGGCGATGAGCCTATTCCAACTGTCTCCTAGAAGCCTTTGAAGACCCTTGATCGATGGCATGATGCCTCCCTTAAGGACAAAGAGCAAGTAGATCAGGTCAGGAAGGATGTAGCCAGCGGCCTGGAGAACATTCATAGAACCGCACTACCCGGCAAGTTGAAGCTCTGGTACATGCAGTTTGGGCTCCTTCCACGCCTTTCTCGAAGGTGGAAAAGCTAGAGAGGCTGGTCAGCTCATATGCAAGGAGGTGGCTACCCAGGTGCCTCAGCAGTATAGGGCTCTACGGCAAAGGAGTATAAGAACTGCCTATTTCCAGTCTAGCTGAGGAGTATAAGTGCGCCAAAGTAAGACTGGAGATGATGCTTTTGGATTCGAGTGATCCATTTGTAGCCCAAATTGCCAATATCCTGGCTACTGGGAGGAAGTGGACCCCACTGGAAGCAGACAAAGGCAGCACTCAAGCACAGGGACATTGTGGGCCGAGTGCAGCACAGGAGGAGTGGTCTTGGAGCTGGAGCCAGTACACCAGCCTGGAACAAGGCTACACCGTTCCAGAGACGCAAGCTGGTGGTCCAGGAGGTTCGTCAGGAAGAGGAGGCAGCAAGGTGTGCAAAAGCTGTTTCACAGGCAAGGCAGGGACAATGGATGACTTAGGAGGGAGTGGAGTAGAGGAAGATCTCCAGGCAGGAGCTGTGGGAGATGGAGGCATTCAAGGCTAGCTTCACCATCAGGACCGCTTACTTCCATCTCCCAAGAATCTTAGCCAGTGGTACGGAGAAGACCCCACATGCTCCCTCTGCCAGACTCCAGCTACACTAAAGCACATCCTGGTGGGCTGCAAGACCGGCCTCACTCAAGGCCGGTACACCTGGCGTCACAACCAAGTGCTACAGTGTCTTGCGGCAGTGCTGGAGAGTCGACGGATGAGTGCCAATTCCCTTCCTCCACCAACTCGTAGGCCGGCAACAATATTTACGACCAGACTTTGTGCTTTGGTCTGCTTCACTAAAGCAGGTGTATATCGCTGAGCTCACAGTGCCCTGGGAGAATACGGTGGAGGAGGCCTACGAGTGCAAGAAGCTTAGGTATGCAGAGCTTGCAGCAGATGCACAACAACAAGGCTGGAAAGCTATGGTCTGCCCAGTTGAAGTAGGCTGCAGAGGATTTGTAGCCACCTCAACATCCACGCTTCTCCGAATATGGGAGTGCGGGGGAAGGCCCATAGGCAGGCAGTCAAAGATCTTTCCAGGGCTGCTGAAAAGGGGAGTCAGTGGCTGTGGATAAAGAAAAAAAGGACTCCACCTGGGCTGTCGGATGAGTGATAGCATCTAGGGAGTGAGCCCGGGACGCCGTATCTCACTGCTGAACCCTCTGGAGGTGTTGTGGGTCAACCAGCGAAACATCGAAGAATGAGGGTGCCTCTTGATAACCCATAGGATGCCATCAATCATTCTACCAACCCAAAGAGGCTCGAGTATGCAGAAAGGGATATTAACACCTTGTCCTACATAACAGATCTGTGTATGGACATATGATAGATGTTAAAAGGAGAGAAGGAGAGAGAGAAAAGTATAGAAAAAGAGGTGGAAGATGAAAGACAAGGAGAATACACTGAGAAAAAGAGGAGGGCGAGAAAACCAAACCAAACAACTCTGTTCCATGGAGGATTTTTTTGTCATTGAGCCAGATGGCTGAATTCATTACAGTAGCCATGGAAAAAAGAAATATTTGTCCATTGTCCATTGTAATCTTTTTGAGGAACTCTTCCCTGTTTTCATGAAGCATACATGGGTTTTCTAGAGCCTCGGTTCCCAAACTGGGGTGCGCATACCCCTGGGTACGGCACATATTATTCACTCATTCCAAGCCATCAATCTACCTCAGACAAAATGAGCCGAAACGGAATAAGACGAAAAGGAAACGAAATTGGTGTCCATTAACAAGCCATGGACGATCATCGTCAAAGCTACATTCCTGACACAGTCACTGGGGAGGTGTTACTTGGAGGACTGACGTTCTTAGAACATACCTGTTCTAAGGGAAGTGTTGGTTCGCCATAGAGCTGGAGTCAAAGCAACGTCGTGCATCAGGATAACCAGAGAATTCTCAGCTGAAGCAGGTGTTGGAGAAGCCGTGACTTTGAATCAAAATGTTTAAGAAAAACAGTGCGACCATTACGCCGAAAAGGTGAGTGGCGAAACCCGAAAAAGTTAACTTTCTTTCAAGTAGGCAACGGACAAGTGTTTAACAGATGACAACAGTACTATTTAACGCAAAGCATCCCTTGTGAGGAGATTAGACAAACTCTGGACCTCTGTTTCCCTATAGAAATAGTGTTGTACACTCATCGGCTATCTATGAGCTCAAAAACAGCATACCTTTAGGAGACTAATTAAAATGATTAGAATGCGGAAAAAGCCAGTTGTCTTCCTTCTGATGTGTAGCCCTTTTCAGTTTAGAGTTTCGGTTTGCTCCTTCCCCTGTGTTGCTTTTCTGCGTTTTCCTTCAGTCTGGTTAGAATTACTCTAATTTGTGTTTGGGATCTGGTGAAATTATACCATTGGAAACAGCTGTGAAAGGGGAAGGGTCCCTCGCCTCGTACATATTTTTCCACATTTAGGTAATCTACAACACACCAAACTGCCTGTGGTCAATGAGAGTGCAATTCTGCTTGATGTACTCTTTTGAAGAGCAAATCATTCAAAGTGTGTGACTTTTCCGACCTAAGAATAAAAAGCCATGACTTTAGTTTGTGACTACTGTGGACCGTGTTTTGGTAATCACAGTTTCTAGAAGCATGCAGATTTAAAAAGTAGTTAGTGTCTTATTAAATCCCCTCTCTTACATTTTAAAATTACATCATTATGCGTGCTGTCCGTGGTATTTCAAAAGCCATATCACCCTCTCTAAACCTTTCAGGTTTACTTAATGAGATGGACTTGATATTAAAACCAACTGCTTATGTAATTGTGGCAGAAAACCTGCCCAGCCTGTTTGGAGCCAACACTGAGAACTCTCTGCCCGCTCAGATTGTACTGGCAGTACCCTGCACAGTCTCAATGTTACCCAAGGACCCCATCTTTGGCCCTTCTTTTGCTCTTTACTCGAACTATGTGGACAGAGAGTAGTACTGATTCGGCTGCTGTGTACTCGAGCTCACTGCGCGGATGTTCTCCCACTTAAGTTGAGGCAGGACCACTCTGGTGGGAAAGAAATGAAAGCAACAGAGAGGTGGTGGTGACTGACAGGTGCAAGTGTTTGCCAACTCAATCTGGTAAAATTGTTCTGGCAGGCAACTTCCTCTCCAACGTGCGTTCACTGTGCAACAAGCTGGACGAAATCCAGCTACTAGTTGTTAAGAACAAAGACTTCTCCATTCTGTGTTTCACGGAGACGTGGCTGTGTGGTTCGATACCAGACTCTGCGCTGCAGTTAGCTGGCTTCCAACTTTTCAGAGTGGACCGCCACACGGAACTCAAAAGGTGGAGGAATCTACCTCTATACTTACTGTGGCTGGTGCAATGACGAGTCAGCGATCCAACAGTCAGACAGACGGACCGAGTCGGGCTGATTCGATGGACTCTTTTTGATTTATACTTCTCCAAAGGCCGTGGGTGCTGGACACAATTTAACGCCAGAACAGTAGGTGGAGCAATGTTTTTTTTTGTTGAAGACAAGTTTAGAGAAGCTTACCTCATGACGTCTTTGTGTGTAGAAGTCGTTGCTTGTCTATTTACTTCCAGCTGGCTTTCACTGGCTAGACAGTTATCTAAAGGGGGTGCAGCATGTGCAATCCCATCTGGGCCTTTGGGTCTTGAAGGCACGCAGCATTACACTGCAGAGAGTGGCTAATGCTATATATTCACTTGAAAAGGCGAACATATCTTCATCATGGTAGGTATTATTTGTGGGGAAAAAAGTAGCAATCTATAACACAATGATATGCTTATCTTACAAAAAACGATTTGATGAAATGAATACTTTGTTATTTTCATTGGTAGTTTTGTCATATTCAGATTTGCAATGATGATTGCTGGGTAATATGTATGTTGTTGTCCAATGTCAAGTCTCTATTTGATCATGAGAAGATACGATATAGATAGTTTAGTCGCAACATTTGAACGTCAAGACCGACAAGCTGACTGAGTAGAGCTAGAGGCAAAGCACACCACACCTGCAGGCCGAAAGTATGCCTTTCAAACATAAAAGTGGTGATGCATGATTTGCTTTTTCAATGGACAGACTAGCCTGACCATTCAGTCTCTCCTGCTCCTCAGGTAGGTCTTAATGATTTTCAATTTGGAAAAGGGTCGCTCGGCTGTAGCAGGGCAATAGCAGGGCAGTGCACACGGAGTGATAATCTATGATCAGCATCTTGGCAAATTTAGAGACTGAGGACTGCTGAGCAATCTCTACTGTAAAGCAGGCCCTGAAAATAGGAGTTGTGCACCGAACGTTATTCCTATGTCCCTGTTGTAGTGGTCAAACAGACGTTTTGCCTGGTCAGAAAGCTCATCATTGGCTGCAGGTCGGGTTTGGCCAAGCATTTAGAAATTATACTCAGGCTTGGGTGGGGATCGGACACATCAGCGCTATAAGGCATTGAACATGCCTTAATTAAATATCTTAATAAGTAGTGAAGTCCACATGTCTGCTTCACCAGCATTTAGGATAACGACCTTCTTTCTGTGTGCAGGAAATTGTTTATGTCCTAGCTGTGAGAACGCAATTACAGGTGGCAAACTGGCATCATGGAAGAAGTTAAAAAGAAACTCATCTGGAGAGTTTAAAACAAAACGAGGGGAATATTGTGGGATATGTCCAATGTAAGAAGTGTAAAGCTTTAATGAAATATGATTGATGCCATCCTCTTTCTCCACAACACTTTTTACAGTCCCGTTACCCTAGAAGTACTGCACAAAGCAAAACAGTGGGTTTGATGGGCTGGAATGAGAGCAGGTGTTGCAGTGGTGCAAGATGTCTTTTTCTTCTTGCAATATCCATGCAATTGTGAAATATTTTTATTAGATCTTGAAAATAAATACATTTCAGCGTTCCACTGTATGTATGTGTGAACAAGGACCGTATTCGTCAGTACCTCTCATCTCTCGTGATAAATATTTTACAGTTACTGTATACTGTAACCATACAGATTGCAGACAGATTGCCCTCCAGCTCTAGACTGAGAAGGACGAGGTACTAATAGCTTTGAGGTGGCATTTTACCCTCATTTGTACAGTGCAACACTGTGTTTGCGTCTGATTTTAATATCAGTTATGATTTTATAACCACATGGTAAATGTGTACATATTTAATGCTTAAGGTGTGAATGTATTGATTGCAGAATTTCTTTTTTTCCCAGTTGTTCCAAACACAGCTACATTTTACGTTTATGTGGCATAAGTGTATAGATTTGATAATAAACTAATGTTCCCTACAGCAAAGCAGAGACCATTAAATTGACGGAGCTGATTGAGAAACTGCAGAAGAGTGCAGACAAAGTGGAGATTAACATTCTGGAAACAGAGCAGAACCTTGACCGGGTAAGCATGCTTATATATAAAAGAAAAGTTTAAGGAAGTCACTTTTTGAAGGAAGCAGGTTTCTGACCAACTAGTCCAAGCAAGACCATGAAAAATTATCCACAATAAGGTAGAGCAGCGCACTACCCCAATACAAACAACTAAGAAAAGTAGGATAATTAAAGTCACAAAAAGTCGGGAAAAGAGGGAGAAAATAGTTCAAAAACAGAGAGCTGCTAAAGGCTGCCACTCGTGGCGGCGCCACTAATACTACCTACATGACTTCCTCCATGACATGTACTCCGGGAAAATTCTGCGTGTACATTAACTGGAAGAGTACATTTACATCAGAGTGAAAAGTGAATTTCTATATTTTCATATTTAATATTACATTAAATAAATATAAAATGTATTATTATAATCATTCGTCGTCGTCTTCAATGCAAGAGTTGTTGTGTTACGCTGAATATCCACTGTCCTTTGTGGCTTTTTGTGTGCCACCTGTATAAAGACAGGTGTGTTTGCAACAGCAAAAAAGTTAAAAAATAATAATAAAATAAAAACTATTTCGAAACACCTGTGTCAGTATGTTGATGAAAATAGATGCCCCTGCTGCACCACAACGGTAGTGTGAAATATACATGACCTTTAACCTTTTTTCTAGGATGTGGGCAAAATTAAGGAGGGTAAGCAGCCACTCTACCAGGAGTACACCAACAAGCGCATCCTGAACTTACTGGAGCTGCTAAAGGCTTTGGATGAGGATATAGCTGCCGCCAAACGCCTTCATTACCCCCAGGCCGAGGAGATTGAACAGGAGTGAGTGCTCTGCATACTTTTAGCTGTGCAAGCAGTAACCTGGTCCGTACCAGAAATCATGTTAATACAGGAAGGGCTAAGAAGATGTTTTTCTCGTGAAGTGATTCTTGGACTGGTACACCATCACTAAGTCAGCCGGTTAAACCAGCAACAAGGGAAATCAAGTTCAAGATCATACATTAGATCATACATTGGAACATACATTAGATCATACATTAGAACATACATTAGAACATACATTAGATCATACATTACTACATAGTGGAAATTGTTGAAATATCAAACATAATGGCAGAAATGGCATTTCTATGTAATGATTTTGACATGACAGACATATTGAAAATCTGCTAATTCCAAAGACAGATGAGTTCAGATTCTATACAATGATAGTGCACTCAGTCAAAGGCATATTGGCCTCTATTTGGTAATAAAGGGTTATAATACAGACAGTGCACTCAGTCATATACAGACACAGAGTTAATGATGACAGTTAGAGTGTCACCTAGAGTGTCACCTGTCTAACTGTCATCATTAACCCTGTGTCTGTATATGAGAAAGCTTATCACTCTTGCAATGTATTTTCTTTGCTGTTTTGCTTGAAATAGAGCCCAACCTACTGCGCTTCATTTGATTAAAGCCATAGTTTACAAACTAGTGGTGAGAGAGGTCCTATCTCACCACTAGTTTGTAAACTATGGCTTTAATCAAATGAGGCGCAGTAGGTTGACAACAGTAGGTTACTGTTACTGTCTCTGATAGGCACATGCACAGGCATTTTAGGAGGCAGGTGCTCGAACAAAAAAAAAGGGCACCCATCGCCAAAATTATTTATAAAATTAAAAATAATAAATAAATAAAAAACACAGTAGGATATTTTCTCCCTCATTTGTTTCACCCATCGCCAAAATTATTTATAAAATACAAATAAATAAATAAATAAAAAACACAGTTCTCCCTTATTTGTTTTACTAGTTGATAGCCTGATCCAAGATAAAAGGGAGCTGCTACCCTGTCCTTCTGCCCTTTGGTGTCTCTTTTCTTGGCATTATGCTGCACATTTTGTAAATGAGATAAATCAATGTTGTGCATAATAATCAAGAGTGACTTACATAATCTCTATAAAGCTGACAACACAGTACACACATTTTTTTTTTTTTTTTACTGTTTTCTGACAGAATTGAAGCACAAGCAGTATTATACTAATACTATACCTCACCAGACTGTCATGTAGCTCAACTTAAGACCTAACTTTCATTTCAATAATTATTTAAAATTAAACAAAACTTGTGAACTTAGAACAGTAAAACTGCCTTTAAATTATCTGACTGCATGCCTGTCTTTCTGCCTGCCTGTATCTCTCTCCCTCTCTCTCTTCATTAAACATGACAAACGTCAGTTAACAGTAAAAAGGATTTGAAATCACAGAGTTATTTGTTTGTTTATTTTTTAGGAAACGTCGGACCAGTTGCAACGTAATGTTTTCAGCGGCGCTAATGTTGTGGTTAATCTATCACCAAACGTCGGAGGATTGCACAAACACCGTCATTAGCCTACCTGTTTGTCTGATGCTGCGGGTCAGAGTAGAAGTTTTGGCCTGGCGCTCAACACTGCATGAGCCCTAGGAGGAGGGAGGGAGGGAGGGGTGTGGCGAGGGCTTGTGAGCGCCGCAGAGCATGTCGGGGCAAAATTTCACAAGAACTCAAATAAATGCCCCGTCAGATATTAAACACATTTTGGGAGGATTGATGACAGAGAGAGTAATTTTGATTCTGAAATATTGATGAATGAAGAAAAATTGGGCTACAGCAGAAGGGGCACTTTTCTCATAAAGGGCAAATGGGCAGGTGCTTGAGCACCACTAGGGGTCTATCTGTGCACGTGCCTGGTCTCTGATGTTGTTTTGTGTTTTGGAAACAGCGTGAATAACCTCCGTGAAGGCGTCAAGAGCCTGAGGGAGAACCACGACAAGATCTATCACCAGACGCGGGGTCAGGAACTGACACAGACGAGGTATTAGTAACTTTGAGGTGGCATTTTACTGTCATTTGTACAGTGCAACACTGTGTTTGTGTCTGCTTTTAATATCAGTTATGATTTTAGAACCACATGCTATGTTTACATCAGTCTTAACATTAAGAAAACAAAAGAGATGATCATTGACTTCCGGAAGTCTTCCCAGCATAATCACCATCTCCCACTCTACATCAACGGTGAAGAGGTTGAGCGTGTCACCTCTCTAAAGTTTCTGGGTCTGACACTGACGGAGGAGTTGTCCTGGATCAAAAACACAGCTTCCGTTTTAGGGAAGGCCCAGCAACGCCTCTTTTACCTCCGGAAGTTGAGGAAAGAACACCTTCCTCAGAGGCTGCTGTACAATTTCTACCGCTGCGCTATAGAGAGTGTGCTTACATACTGCCTGAATGTATGGTCCTACAGCTGTACAAAGGCGGAGCAGGCAGCCATCCAGAGGCTGATTAAAACAGCGGGAAGGATCATTGGAGTAGAGCTGCCCGACATCTTGTCCATCTCCTCCTCCCGTTGCCTGCAGCGCTCTAAACGCATCCTCACAGACCCTTCTCATCCTGCCCATCATCTGTTCCTGTTACTCCCATCAGGGAAAAGGTTCAGATCAAAAAAGGCACGCACCTCCAGGATGGCAAAGAGCTTCTATCCCTGTGCAATAAGGCTCCTCAACAGCATACCCACCCCACCCCCCCACCCCCCCACCCCCCTTCATCTCCCCCCGGCCCAGCCCGCCCCGCCCCCCTTGGACTGTGCACTCTAACACTTGATGCACCTTAATATGGAAATATATTGCATTTATTATTTTTTTTTATTATTATTTTATGTATGATATTTATGAATCTATTTATTAATTGTTATTTATTATTATTTAGCTGTGTAAGAAGTCTGGTTGCCTCTACTGTCTCGTTGTCTTTGTGGCAATGACAAATAAAGTACTTTGAACTTTGAACTACATGCTTAATGCTAAAAATGTGAATGTATTGATAGCAGAATTTCTTTTCCCCCCCCAGATGTTCCAAACACAACTACATTTTACTCTATGTGTTAAGTGGCATGTTTTGAATTGATAATAAACTAATGTTCCCTACAGCGAAGCAGCGGAAAGTGAGTTGATCGTCCTGCACAAGAAACTGCAGAAGAGTGCAGACGAAGTGGAGAAGAACATTCAGGAAACAGAGCAGAACCTTAACCGTGTACGCATGCTTATATATTAAAGAAAAGTTGTACTAGGCTCTATATACACATATTTAAGGTAGTGTTTAAACTGATTCTGCGCGGTAGCAATTTGCCCATGAAGAATTTAACAAACCTTGTATTTTTAGAGGTGAGTTAGGATCAAATTAGCACAGTGTAAACATATAGTAATCACGTGTACCTTTACTGGAAGATTAAATTTACATCAGAATGATGAGTGAAATATTTAGGATGTTTTTATATTAAATATTACATTAAATAAATATCAAATTTTAGATTATAATCACTTAATCGTCCAATGCTAAAGTTGTTGATATGCTGAATATACACTGTCCTTGAATCTGTAGAAAAAAAACGTATTTCGAAACACCTGTGTCGGTATGTTGATGAAGATAGATGCCCCTGCTGCACCACAACGGTAGTGTGTAAAATAAACATGACCTTTAACCTTTTTTATAGGATGTGGGCAAAATTAAAGAGGGTAAGCAGCCACTCTACCAGGAGTACACCAACAAGCGCATCCTGAACTCGCTGGAGTTGCTGAAGGCTTGGGATGAGTATACAGCTGACCTCAAACGCCTCCATCACCCCCAGGCAGAGGTGATCGAACAGGAGTGAGTGCTCTGCATACTTCCAGCTGTGCCAGCAGTAACCTGGTCTGTACAAGAAAACATGTTAATACAGGAAGGGATAAGAAGATGTTTTTCTATGAAGTGACTCTTGGACTCTTGGAAATATCAAACATAGTAGGCAGAAATAGCATTTCTATGTAATGATTTTGAAATGACAGACATATTGAAAATCTGCTAAGACAGATAGGTTACTGTTACTGTCTCTGATGTTGTTCCGTGTTTTGGAAACAGCCTAAATGGGCTCCGTGACCGCGTCAGGAGAATGAGAGAGGACCACGACAAGATCTACCACCAGACGCCGGGTGAGGGCATACCCACGGTCAACTGGGGAAAGAGTGTGGATGAGAAACTGGTAAGTGACCCTAAAAAAAACACATTAACGTCACAGGAGCACAGGTCTTTCAAACATGACCTTTTATCTTTTCCAGGATTTGCATCAACAATACTATATCATTTGTTGTTCAAACTTTCACAGAATGACAC
This sequence comes from Sprattus sprattus, assembly GCF_963457725.1. Classification (NCBI taxonomy): domain Eukaryota; kingdom Metazoa; phylum Chordata; class Actinopteri; order Clupeiformes; family Clupeidae; genus Sprattus; species Sprattus sprattus. The sequence goes on along the minus strand of NC_137917.1, from coordinate 21,809,390 downwards.
CATTAAGAGCTGCCTCTTCGTAGATGTCCTATGCAATTCACTATGCTGTTTACATTCAAACAAATGCTGACATGAGGACTGCTTGAGCAGTGTGTGTTGTCGGCCCACCCCCTTTCACCCCCTCCAGGCCAACTCCACCGCCCCGCAGAAGCACCTGCTGTCCCTGCGTGACTACATGCAGCGCTGCACCAAACAACCTCAAAATTCATTATGTCTTTTCTGCAACATGACTTTTTTGTGAATATGTATGTGTGTGTTTGTGTGTGCGCGTGTGTGTGTGTGTGTGTGTTTGTGTGTGTGTGCACGTGTGTGTGTGTGTGATCAGGACCAAGCAAAGGCCTTGAATCACTTAACAGTACTCAAACTTTCTTTTGCCATCCTAATGTACTGAAATCCCTGTGAAATACCAACTGTGCCTCCGTGGAGCGACTTACTTTTAAAACCTCCCCTTAAGATTATCCCCCGGAGCAGTGGATTTTTGCGGATAGATTTCAGGGATCTGTGAGTGGTAGTCATTTCCAGGTTTTAACTGTCCAAGCAGGTCACGAACCAAGAACCCCAGGCCCCCCCCCCCCCTCCCCCCTCTCCCTCTCGCTCATCTGCCTGTCTTGTGTGTTACACAGGGTCAGATTGTAGAAGGAGGGAGGTACACCCTGCTCAGGAACAAAGGGAATGAGTGGGACATAAAGGACCAGGCGGGCACAACGCTCACAGCTCCAGGAGTCTGTTTCTTCATACCCCCTACTGACCCAGAGTCAGTCTCCAATGCCGAGAAGTGAGTATCGTGGTCAGCATGCTTAGTGGCTGTGTCACGCCGGGTCGGCAAGTTAAGTGTTGCGTAATGCTGATGTTCTCTTGTTAAAGGACATTAAGCCGATTTGTTCTTGTTGTTTGTTGTTGTCATTTTTAGCCTCGTCGACCAACAGTCAACGGTTAATAGGAATCCTCTTGCAGTGCTGAAGAAGAAGAATTCTGCAGGACGTTGTGAGTGTGCAGCAGATGAAGCTCAAATCGAGAGAGAGAGAGAGAGAGAGAGAGAGAGAGAGAGAGAGAGAGAGAGAGAGAGAGAGAGAGAGAGAGAGAGAGAGAGAATGGGCATAAACATAGGCTGGTATGACATTGTTAAGGGCCTTATGAGTGCTATCATATCATATGTATAAATGTGTAAGTGTATTATGAATCAGTATTTGCATATTTTCCTAATTGCAGAGGTGTGTTTATTTATTTACTTTTGCGCGTGTGAGTGTGTTTGTGCACACGCCTCTATATTTATCGGAATGGAAAAGCCACTGTAAGACGACATCCGGTTTCAATACGTATTCCAGCGGAAAAACATATTCTCCCCCGACAGACTCCATTCAGTTTCCTGTTTTGAGTGTTGAATTTTGAGTCAATCCAGGGTCAAAGGTGATTATGGGAGGGGAAGTAAAGAAAGGAAGTGTATAATTCACAAAAGAGCGATATGTATATGAAAAAAATATGAAAAAATGCAAATTAGCAAACGATAGACACTTGCATTTTTACTTCAATGGGGCTCTTTACCCCTGGCAATTAATGCTAGTGTGACGGAAACAAAATACATACACAGCGTGTGGTGAATTTTGGATTAGTCTACTAATCTGGGGTACAATGGTTTGGCGCGTTCCTAATAGGAATGTTAAAATAAAAGTCGGTTTTCCTCCAGACATAGGCCTGCATTTTAATGCTGTACCAAAACGAGAACCACAGCACCACCAAACAAAAACACGCATCATTATTATTACTTTACTTTTGTACATACGTATTTAGTATTTTATTAAAATGTGCAATTCATGGATGTTTTGTAAAAGAGTTATATTGTAACCTACTGTCTTTTGATGTCAATTTCAGGGGCACTTTTTAAAAGAGCATCCTCTGCCACTGGTCAGGATGAGCCACCCACCTCCCCCGCTAGACAGGGCCCTGCTGTAGACTCACTGCTTCAGGAGGAGCAGCCATCTACCTCATCAGCCACACAGTCACAGGCCTCTTCTGGAATGCTCTCGACCCCTCAGGATGAGCTACCATCTATGTCCTCAGCTACTTGTATGTCTCCACAAATATCTGACATTGAGGATGAAGACCTCTTTGCCTCTAGGCCTACTTCTCCCCAGCATGAGCCATCAGGTTGGTTTTTGTATGTCTGTGTGTGTGTGTGTGTGTGTGTGTGTGTTGTGTGTGTGTGTGTGTGTGTGTGTGTGTGTGTGTGTGTGTGTGTGTGTGTGTGTGTGTGTGTGTGTGTGTGTGTCTGTGTGTCTGTGTGTCTGTATCTGTGTCTGTGTCTGTGTCTGTGTCTGTGTCTGTGTCTCTGTCTCTGTCTCTGTCTCTGTCTCTGTCTCTGTCTCTGTCTCTGTCTCTGTCTCTGTCTCTGTCTCTGTCTCTGTCTGTGCGTGTGTATTTGTGTTGAGGAGGTAGGCCTTCTTTTCAACATTTTTATATTTCTGATAATTTCTTAGAAGGCCTATGTGTTATGTTCAACTGCTATGTGCTTTGAGTAATGTGCCAATATGCTGTCTGATAGAAACACCTGGAGCTGAACTCTCACTGAGCCCCACTGAGGATGAGCCTCTGTCAACTGACCCTGCTAACTGGCCCTCACCTCTGACTGACAGGATTCGGACAGAGCTGGTTCGAAAAGGACCAAGTAGGTTGCCACCTAACTTTGTTTTTGGTAAGAATGAGAGTGATGGAAGAAGTGGCCACCACCAATATTTTAAGTAGACATTAGTTAGTGGTGAAAAGATGGCAAGAAGATGTATTCCATGGAGAACAACAGCCTCTTTTGCTTCTGCTGCAAATTGTTTTCCAAGAGTACCATTCATTTAACTAGTTCAGGAATGGCAAATTGGAAACATGCGAGCGCTTTCATCACATGAAAACAGTCCAGAACACCTCAATTACATGAAAGCATGGAAGTAACTGTCAGTGAGGTTAAGAAGTGGGGAAACTTTTGATAAGCAAGAGATGGCACTTGTGGAGGCTGAGAGGGTGAGATGGAGAGCAGTGCTGACACGTCTCACTGCTATTGTGCAGTCACTGGCGGTTCGAAATTGGCTCTAAGGGGACACACAGAAACACCAAACCTCCCCCTGCACCCTCAGGTATTCAAACAGCTCGCTCCGCACCATGGGCTACCGGGCCTTTTGCTCGGTAGCGCCTCACTTATGAAACAGCCTCCCTGACCAACTAAGGGCAACCCAGCCGCTGGACTCCTTTAAAGCTGGACTTAAAAAAGAAATATTCAGGAAGGCATTTCTGGCCTTGTGTTAAATCTAGCACCACTAAGTTTTCTATAATGCTTATGTTAACTATTTTTTTTATATAATTGTATTATTATAGTTAGTTTCTCATATGTAGGCCCTCTGAGATTCTTTTGAATGAAAACTGCATTAAAAATCAAATGAAATATTATTTTTATGTATACATAAACTGAAAAGCACCTTTTTCAACCTGGGCAATATTTATTTATTTGTATTCTAGATTCCTCTCCTTCAGTTCCCCCTGCTGTTACCCAGGTGATTGTGACAACCCGCTCCGACACTCACATAGAGATAGAGTGGACCAAAGTCAACGACATCAACAGTTACATACTGAAATCGAGCGATGGCACAGAAACCCTTATCACTGGATCAGCTGGGAACCAAGTGACACTCACAGTGACATCTCTCTCTGCTGGAACAGAATACTCATTCACTCTCTTCACAGTGTTTGAGGAAGTGAGAAGCAAAGGATATGTGTTCTTAGCAGTTACAGGTATGTCTGTTTTTTTTTTATTGTGAAATTACAAGGAAGTTTCTTTTTTTCTCCGCAACACTTGAAAACCTGTGACAGCTAGCTCATATTAAACTAGAAAATACATTTCCTGAAGGGAGTACCAGTGCAGGAAATGCAAAAGTTAAAAAGGAAGAAGAAAAGAAAGAAGAGTGAAAGAAAAAAGAAGAAAGGAAAGAAGAGTGGAAGAAGGAAAGACAAAAGGAAAGAAGAGTGAAGAAAGGAAAGAAGAGTGGAAGAAGGAAAGAAGAAAAAAAAGAAGAGTGAAAGAAGGAAAGAAGAGTGGAAGAAGGAAAGAGTGGAAAAAGGAAAGAAGAAAGGAAAGAAGAGTGGAAGAAGGAAAGAAGAAAGGAAAGAAGAGTGAACAAGAATGGCTATGGATAAAGAGATAGAGAGTGAAGAGGGAAAATATTGAAGGAAAGAGAGAAAGATTCAGTGAATTAGAATAAGAAGCCTAGGAATAACAATACAGGGCATTTCATGCACTGTAATTTCACTCTCTAATCTAATGTATATCTAGCATGTCGCCAACAGCATTGTATTATATCACTCATACTCTACATTCAAATGTATTTAAGAAATGCAAATATACTGTAAACATAAACTACATGCATTTTCTAGCACAGTTTAAATACACTGAAGAGCACCTTTTTTCAACCTGGGCAATATTTATTTGTATTCTAGATTCCTCTTGCAGTCTGCATTCTAAATGTATATCTGTATCATGTATTTACCACCAGATGTATGTATACATATGTCCAGTAGGGAGTTTTTCCTTGCCCCTGTTGCCGTTGTGCATGCACTAAGGGGGTTCAGGCTCTGGGCTCTGTTAAGCGCCTATAGAGGCAATTGTATTGTTATGGCGCTATACAAATAAAATTGAATTGAACTGAATTGAATATCTCTCTTTTCCTATGACCTTCCATCTGTCTGTGTTTCTGTCTTGTCCACCCCCTCCACTTCAGTTCCCCCTGCTGTTACCCAGGTGGATGTGACAACCCGCTCTGACACTCACATAGAGATAGAGTGGACCAAAGTCAACGACATCAACACTTACATACTGAAATTGAGCGATGAAACAGAAACCCTCATCACTGGATCAGCTGGAAACAAAGTGACACACATAGTGTCATCTCTCTCTACTGGTACTGAATACTCGTTCACTCTCTTCACGATGTTTAAGGAAGTGAGAAGTACAGGATATGTGTTCTCAGCAGTTACAGGTATGTCTCTTTTTTTGATTGCGAAATTTCAAGGAAGTTTCTTTTTTTCTCCGCAACACTTGAAAACCTGTGTCAGCTAGCTCATAATAAATAACACTGTCTAATGAATATCAAGCATGTCGCCAACAACATTTTATAAGATTACTCATACTCTACATTCAAACGTTGGAAAACAATGTATATGGGCTGAAAACGCAAGCAGTAGTTCAGCTAAATAAAATTGTTGTCTTTTTTTCGTATTCTTTGGTTATGTTAGCGCTCATCTCCGATGTCACAATAAATGAAACTATTTTTAAAATAGTCATATTTGTGTAAATAAAATTGAGCTCAGTATAGAAAAAGACAGAGTCTTCTGGAATATGGCTTTAAAGTACCAGAAGTATTTAAGAAATGCAAATATACTGTATACATAAACTACATGCATTTTCTATCACAGTTTAAATACACTGAAGAGCACCTTTTTTCAACCTGAGCAATATTTATTTATTTGTATTCTAGATTGCTCTTGCAGTCTGCATTCTAAATGTATATCTCTCTTATCCTATGAGCTTCCATCTGTCTGTGTTTCTGTCTTGTCCACCCCCTCCACTTCAGTTCCCCCTGCTGTTACCCAGGTGATTGTGACAACCCGCTCTGACACTCACATAGAGATAGAGTGGACCAAAGTCAACGACATCAACACTTACATACTGAAATTGAGCGATGAAACAGAAATCCCCATCACTGGATCAGCTGGGAACAAAGTGGCACTCTGTGTGACATCTCTCTCTGCTGGAACAGAATACTCGTTCACTCTCTTCACGGTGTTTGAGGAAGTGAGAAGCGCAGGATATGTGTTCTCAGCAGTTACAGGTATGTCTCTTTTTTTATTGTGAAATTACAAGGAAGTTGCTTTTTGAAAACCTGTGTCAGCTAGCACATAATAAACTAGGAAGGAAACACCAGTGAAGGAAATGCAAAAGTTAAAAAAGGAAGAAGGAAAGGAAGAAGAAAAGAAAGAAGAGTGAAAGAAGGAAAGAAGAAAGGAAAGAAGATTAAAGGTGGTAAAGAAGAGTGGAAGAAGGAAAGAAGAAAGGAAAGATGACTGGAAGAAGGAAAGAAGAGTGAAAGAAGGAAAGAAGAGTGGAAGATGAAAGAAGAAAGGAAAGAAGAGTGGAAGAAGGAAAGAAGAGTGAACAAGAGTGGCTATGGATAAAGAGATAGAGTGAAGAGGGAAAACAAAAAATTGAGTGAAGCAGAGAGATGGAGTGTGAGAGAAAGTAGACTGAGAGAAAAAAAGAGAAAGATGGAGAGAAAAAGTAGAGTATGGAAGGTGTTTCTTAATATTTCTAGTTATACTGTTGAATGGAGAGGGACAGAGAGAAAAGGAGCCTTGGAACAACTAGTTCCACGCTGACAAACCACTTTCATTCGTCACTCTTGTTCAGTCAGGCAAGTAACCAATGTGAGACACTCTTCACATACCATAGAGTTTGTGCGAAGAGTTCACGATTGGTGTTGGGCTGCAAAAGGAATAGTAAGGGGCCGTCTATATAGTATTGGGTCGTCGTCTTATTTTTGTGTTTGTCCACATTTTAGTTTAAAAAAAAAAAACATGTAAAAAAAAAACGGCCAAATCTAGGATAACTGACACATTTGAAGATCTGTCGTTCACAGAAAAGTTATGCGATCGTAGCGAAGAGCCGGACATTCGATCGAAGATGACAATGAGGTGGACTTGGCCGATCTTTTAGTAATGATATGTACGGAGGCAAAGGCTGTGCAATTAACTTTTGACCTCTTTACTCAACTTGGATTCAGTAATCAAACAGAAAAGCTCAGAATAGGTAAGACAGTCACGGTGACGAAAAAGACATTTTTGACCAGATCAATTCTATATCAGAATCAGAATCAGAATTCTTTTAATGGCCAAGTATATTCACTCATACAAGAAATTAACTTGGTGTGATAGGTGCATAGGACATAAAACACACAACATAACAACAAAATAGCATAAACAACAACAAGAGACAAATGTTTTACAAGATAATGATAAATAATTTGGGCACATGAAGGGCAAGTTGCAGTAAATTGGAATATGTAAACCCAAAGTCAGTGTGATGCAGGGGGCTTGTTTGTGAGCCCCACTGCCGTGGGGAAAAAACGGTTCAGGTGGCGAGAGGTTTCGGACTTTATAGCCCGGAACCTTCTGCCGGATGGGAGACTCTGAAATAGGTGGTGACCGGGATGTGAAGGATCAGCGATGATCTTCCCAGCTCTCTTGCTGGTCCTGGAGTGGAACAGGTCTAGGAGAGACGGCAGGTCGCAGCCGATGACTTTCTCGGCTGACTGAATGATCAGCTGCAGTCTGTCTTTGTCCTTTGCAGCAGAGGCAGCAAACCAGATGGTTATTGATGGGGTGAGGATGGACTCAATGATGGCTGTGTAGAACTTGACCATCACTTTCTTCGGCATGTTGAATTTCTTTAGCTGCCGAAGGAAGAACATCCTCTGCTTGGCCTTCTTGATTGTGGAGGTGATGTTCTGCAGATTGGTGAATACAAACGCCCAATGCTCCCGATTTCCAACATGAAAGCATATTTAAAAGAAAGAGCGCTTTTTTTCAGTTCAAGTAGATCACTTCCTGAAAAAAGGGTTGGACTTCACAAGTTTCAGTTTAACTTTAACAACAGGTCTTCGGTTTTAGTTTTTCTAAAGCCAGATGGATCATAAACTTGGAAAGTTTATAAAAGATCATTTATCTATAAGCACTGTATTTCTTTCAGAAAACCTAAAGACACTAGAAAAAAAGTATTTATGTGGAAAGATGTGCAAGTGGTTTGTGTATAGGAATAGCCTATGCTGGTGTATTTATGGTTGCCCCTCCTTTTATCTGTTATTGATTATGCAACCCTTACATGTACAGTATATACTTGCCATTTGACTTGGTATGGAGACGTGAAATGTGTATGACAAATTGTTAGTAGGCTATAGGGAGACTGTATGAAGTTTTGGTAATGCTGGATAGGCCCACTCATTATACTTCTTTGTGGTTAGAAGCTGCAGCTGTTCCAAGTCAAGCCAGTTCTGAGAGCCGGACAAAATATGTGCTGGAGTGCGGTAAGAAACCTATACACTGTGTAGCCTGTAACAACAGTGATTTCATAAGTTATTGCACTTGAAAGTGTTTGACTAAAGAGTACATTCTAATGTTTTGATATCTACAGTCAGATAGAGTGGTTTTGAAGAAGCAAAGTCACAAAATATCCTTCTCCGTTCAAACTCGAAGCTTTCTATATTCCCCACTTCCACTTCAACCTCCACAAAGTTTAAATGTTGTCCCTCCACTTCACCCTCTCTTGTTGTGTAGGTGAGCACTTCATCGACAAGTATCGCGTTCAGCTGATTGAGAGTATCACCACAGTGGAACCCATGCTGGATCGTCTGTTGGCGAAGAATGTCATCAGCCATGAGAACTACACTCTCATCCGCACCAAGTCCACCAGTACCCAGATAATGAGGGAGCTCTTTGAACTAGGCAGTATTCACTCCACTACAAAAGGCAAAGACTGCCTATATGATGTGCTTATGGAGTTAGAGCAGTTCATCATGGATGACCTGAGGGAAAGGTGCTTTACAGAGGCGCAAGGCGCTTTACAGAGCCCAGAGCCTGAACTCCCTTAGTGCAAGCACAATTGCAACAGGGGCAAGAAAAAACTCCTTGTTAGTCAGGAAGGAACCTTAAGTAAAACCACGGCACATAAGGGGGGACCCATCTGCTTGGGGTCGGCCGGATGGCAATAGGAAGGGGGGGATGGGGGAGGGTTGTGTGGCAGAAGGGGAAGGGAAACAACAAGTGTTGTACAAAGCCTGCATTTGGTAGGTGTACATAATATATATACAGGCATCGGGTGGTAAACACATGATACAAACAAGACCAGTTTAGTGGATATACACTGTGCTCATAGGGTTACTGCTACAGGGGTAAGGGGAGTAGGAACAGAGAAACATGTCGGTGGTGGCAATAATATATATTGTATCTAAATGCTAGCATAGGGTATGGGGTAGAGTAAGTGTACGGCAGTGCGGTGGCGGTGGGTGCGATTGGCCGAGGGTTTCTACAGGTAGATCGGGTGAAGAGACTACAGCAGCGTTCCATAGCGAAGATCTAGGTTAGGAGAGAAAGAAAAAGAACAGAGTGAGCGAGTAGAGTTTGGCTGCGCAGATGAGGAGTAGTGGGGGTGAGGAGCAATGTTTCCACTTCCATCAGCAATTGGAATATGCTATAAGGGAGAGAGAACATTTTTGTTAGTAGACATCAATTTTAGAAACAGATAAGGAGATACTTTTGGGTAGTTGATTTAACATTAGGCAATATGGGCATTTTATCATTATTATTTTAGTCATTAGCATTGTGATATGAAAGGAGAGGGAGAGAGAGAGAAAGAGAGGCTGCCTAGGTGTATGGGAATATTATTTAGTATTTAGTTAGGTTTGGTACATGCGGAGATTTTAGTCATAAACTTTGTAAGTGTGCACAACAGTGCCCAATTGGCTGGTGACAGTCGCAAGACACGCCGTATGCTATACCTGGGATCTGTCGCACTCCTTCACAGTACAACATACGATGTCTGTAGCTTAGTTTGTTGATTAGGGGATGAATCTTATATGCATTTTGTATTTGTTGCTTTTAATCGGACAGGTTAAAATGTAAGCATTTCTGGTTGAATATACTATTAGATGGAATGACCTGAGAGAGGTGTGAATGAGTGTTCTCACCTCATCCCTTCTCTTGGTCTTATCAGAGGGTCTTTGAGATTCCTCATGAATATAGGCCTATGCTCACAGCAGGATCTCTTATGAAATTACCTCTGTGAACCACTGTCGTGGAATTTCTATTTATGCAGAGCAGGTAAATATGGAAGACATGTAGTATAGAGTGACCCGACAGACTCTCCTTGAACAAAGACCAAACTTCTGTGGCAAAGACGAAACTTCTTTTGAAAACCAAACTTAACTAAACTTCATACCCACCCAATTTATGTGCCATATTGTTTAATGGGGCTCTACCTCTAGGTGTCAGCCATCTCACACATAACTAGACATGAATATGTCAGTTCTGTTGGGGTGAAGCAAACACCAGCGGCATCTAGGTCCACCAGAGCCCTCGCACAACATAATGACCAAGTGTGGGCAGAGGACTTTTATTATTACTGATTTTCATTATGGGGAACATTTGTTTTAAGTATCATTCAATATTTTTTCAACATAATCTAGGGTGTTATAATTGAGACTGTCCATTGTTATTTCTTTAGCAAATATTTAGTTGTATGAGTCCTCAGATGTCTTATAATAAAATGAAGCAGTCTGCCCATGAATGTATTATGAATATTTTTTCCAACTTCTTGGATGGGATATGGGTATTACATTGTTAAAACATTTCAAGGTATATCAAATGAATTCAACTTGTTTTTTTGCCGAAAAGTATTTTATCTTGACAACTCCCAAAGAGGGGTGTTAAGGGAGGATTGATATAGACATTTAAGTACAATTCTTTTTAAAAACTGTAAATATTTAAGGCAAAACAACCTCTGCCCTAAAAAACACATGAACAACAAAGTATGTTCATAATATGACTATTGATATGGACAATGATACTCTGTCCAACGTTCGGCCATATGATTATATAATTTGATAGATGAAAAAACATTTAGTGGCCTCACTCATGATATCTGTTCCTCCTTAAAAAACATAGCGAGCCCAACAGATGGCCACATATAATCGAAAAATAATCAAATAAAAATTAAGATAACCTGATACTTTGATATTTGACATCACAGTGACAAATACTGATAAGTGTCAGATCCCTAAAATAGGTGAAAGTATTCTAATTAAACATTGTGAAAAAAGAGATTTCACTGTCTGGATTCTGATCCATACTTAAAGTTTTGAAAAACTGGTCCTGAAAAGTTAACTCCATCACCAGATGATATTCAATAAAAATATAGACCCTCTTGGATATAATTGGCATACAATTTAAGCAGCGTGGACTTATGTAAGTGGCATAATCAGAAAACCAATGAACACTGAACACCTATGCATCTATATCGCTAAAGCTGTAATTGTGTGTTTTTAGATCCAGATATAAATGGGGTGATACTTTAGACTGAAGAGATGTCAGGATGATAAAGTGTACACATGCAAGATACCATTTGGAGAATACACAGATATGGGCTGGCTTTGGACCCCTACAGGCAGCTGATACAACTTATACTGGTGTGAAAATGTTACCTTGTATTTCATTGTGTATTCAGCACTGAGCTACACATTTCAATTTTGTGTGTTATTAAATCTCTGAAAGATTTGATCAGAGTTTTCTGATATGCTGGAGTACCCACATCAAAACAAGACGACGAGAGCATGTACAGACAGATTATGTTTTCTGGCTGAAACGTCAAACGGCTGCCAAAAGAGATCTTTTAATCATCAGTTGCAAAAACAACATTCCAAACATTCTTTATTCAGGACTACCCTGCCAAGAACCTAAGAAGGAGAACATGGAGTATATATCTTATAAATGTGTTCTGTGGCGTCCATCATGCAGCTCAAATGAAAACACGTGTTTAAACATGTGTTCTGCTGTTTTAACCGAGAAGACAATATAGTATAGCATCATAAACATTCCAATAGGACAACAAGCTTGTGGTTAATAGTGAGCTGATTCTATGGAGTTAGATTAAACTAATCTAACTCCATATTGATTCAAAGGGTATAACTAATGGCAAAATGAGTAAATGTGCAACTAAACGATTTCTATTGGGAAATAGTCTCTATGTTATTAGGAACAAATATGCACAATATCCATCTGGAAAAAATGCAGTACTGCAACTTCACATAACATTTACCAAATACAGTATGTGTTTCCTCACTGAAGTTCAATATCCTATCTGAAAACTGGTCAATTTCCACATTAAATGATTAGATACATTTCAATGGCATTATAATTATTATCGCAATGTATCTCCAGCAACACATCATAAAACCTAGACTATCATCTACAGTCTTTAGACAAATTAGCAGTAAGCAAGTTATTAATGCTCTTTTATGGTTTCTCCATTTCACCACATCAGCTCTTCTGGCCAGCTTGTGACATGCTTCATACACAGCTCAGTCCTTTTCTATATTAGAACTCATAAGTCAACTGCTGATGCCTTGCTAGGTGTACCATCAGGCTTCCTGAACTTTCCAACAGAGAGAGAGAGGGGTGTTATGGAGCCCTGTATGACCTAGCGTAAGCCAGACAGCCCCAATGACTCCCAGCGCTGTGTTGCTGTCAAACGCCACAGTAGCCACTTCCTGAAACCCACCTATGAAGAAACAGAATGCCAGTCAATAGGCCATATTAATTGAAAGCTGTAACCTGCTGGTTAAAATACACTTTTTCTGTCCTGGTTTAGGTTTTCATTCATCAACTAAATGCTATAAGGGTAAAGGGTATATAAGGTTAATTAAATGTGTATGTCCTGAAAATATATGTATTTCTTGTATTTCACTGTATTTCATATGCAACACTTACCTAAAAAAGCTATTCCAAATGCACCCCATCACACGTATCCTTTGTATCCACAACTCTGTAAAGGATTCAATAACTAGTAAGTTTAACTAATACATTATTACTTATACATTATTAAAAACTGTTTAGTTTCCATGCTTATATATTGATGAGATATATTAAATGTGTGGAGGTAACACAAAGCATAGCTCCCCTGAAGGACTTTTTTTCACAGGTTCAATAACCATTGTATTGGAAAAACATTTGCAAGTTGTTAAGTATTGGCATGATGGCTGCAGTGGACCCTGCTGTGTTGTTGTTGTTGTTGTTGTTGTTATAGTTGTTATTGTTAAGTATTGTTATGTATCAGTATGACGTCTGTAGTGCACCCTGGTGTATTGTAGGTTGTTGGGTATGAGTAAGTGCATGTGACAGTTAGACGTTTGGCCACTGTGGGAAGTCCCCAACCAATAACACAAGGAATTTAACACATTTTCCTTTGTATAACTAAAAAAAAAAGTTAACAAAAACTATTCTCAACCAATCTTATTTTTTGACTACTGTAGCTATGTGATACATTTGTAACTTGGCTACATGAAACTGGCTGTGTTTATCATACAACCCATGGGGTGTGAGAGCCTGTTGTTTTGGAGTAGTCTGTCATATCAGCCTTATCATCATTGTCCACTAGGCATCGGTGCAAAACTGATAAAAGAGGAAATACACTTGGCACTTGGGACAGTGCATGCTTATCCCCAGTTTGTGAAATAGCCGACTGTTTATCAACTGGTACATTTTCACTCCACAGGCAATTAAGACATCCCTTGAGGACAGAAAGGCATCATTAAGTGTGTAAACTACCCCAAAAAACTAAAATACTTTTGTCCTCATTCCCCCCTTACTTGTTCAGAGCCTTCAGTGCTTTTCGGGCCTCTCTGGCCTCGCTCTCTGCAGAGATCTTCTTATAACAGTAGAACAGCACTGCTATCATCCACAGCTGCAGCAACACAACCGTCACGTACATCATGATCTCAGAGACCACAGCCGTCATCTCCCGGTTAGCTGAAAAGAGAGTTTAAATGGTAAAGGACTGCATTTACATAACGCGTTTCTACTCATAGAGCACTCAAAGCGCTTTATACAATAATGCCTCAGACATCTACACATTCATAGTTCAAGTTCAAGTTTATTTATATAGCAAATTTCATATGATATACGTACATAGATACAATGTGCTTTGTGCAGAGAAGACGTTCAATTATCTAAAAAATAAACAAACAAACGAACACACTAAGCAAAATATATATATCGCATCGGGAGCAGTTGGGGGTTCAGTGTCTTGCTCACTTGCTCACACTTGGTGAGGAGGAGTCAGGATCTAACTAGCAACCTTCTGATTGCTAAACGACTCCTCTACCTCCTGAACCGCCGTCGCAACAGCTTAAATGTCAATGTATGATACCTCCATGTGCATAGGCCCAGCTGAGCAAGATACCATATCACAGATGGGATTTCAGGATACTTCAAGGGACGAACTGTCTAGTAGTGCAACCAACACCTATACATCGTTTAAATCATGCAGGTGTTTTGGCTTATGTTAGCTTGACTTATTGTTCTGCTCAAGAAACAAAGGCTTATTTACCATAGCTTTATTAGAGTCAGAAACAAAAAAATAATTTATATGTTTGTGTTATTGACTATAGTTTTTCAGCAATTCAATCTCCCACGCAACACTCAAATACTGTGCTCGAGCAGAACTACAGGAAGAATTCACCCATGGCCCTGGGGGTGTTGTTACTGTGCTCTAGCAGGATCTAGCTCTCACCTACAGCCACCACTGACAGCTCCACATCCTTAGTGACGGTGACAGGCTGGTCTCCATAGGGAAGATAGAGGAGGCGCTCAAACTTGCAGCGGTAAGTCCCTGTGTCATTGAAGGTGACATTGTGGATGAAAATGGCGCCGATCTGCACATCGCTGGTTCCCATGGTGCCCTGCCATTCCAGACGGTCTTCAAAGTCATCATGCAGAATGAAAGGCACTGGGTACTCATAGTGGAAAATCTGCAGGAAATCAGAGAAGGAATTGGGATGAAACATATGACTATATGCTGATGGCTGTATGATTGTACTTTACTTCCTAGATAAAACATTAAAACTTCTATGTATGATTTTTTGGCTAGTCGCTTTTCAACCATTTTTGATTCTGAGGTCTAATTCTATTTCTAACTCTTTTAATTCTGAGACGGGCCCACCCTCTGTAGAGCATCAGTTTGCAGTCGGTTACCACATTCTACTGCAGAATTCCCTGGTGCACTGCAGAATCTATATATCTGTCAATGATGGTAAAGTGTTCTCGGCCTAAGGCGATAAAACATCCCCAGTCCATGGTATTATCACCACCATGTTTCATAGTTGGAATTGGTTCTATTGTTTTTGTTATTTTTTACTTATCTGTCCACAAAACCACTAGTCTTCTGATTGGAACTGGGAATCACTACAGCTCCTAAAGGAATGTGTGTAACCCCTGAGAGTGTTACTCAAAATGGAAACCTTTAGTGTTTAAGATCATAGAACGAGGTCAGTTCTCATGGTCTCTGCATAAAGACGGTGAAATAGAGTCACTATGTTCATTTACTGACAAAAAAGATCAGATGGTTGAAACCCATTTAAATGCACTCCTTGAAGAGACATAGCTTCCCTACTGCTTTCCTTCCATGCATGCATGACGATGGACTATTAATCACACAGGTATGGCAAGAGAGGCCTGCAGAATCATAGACGTTATCCTCGGATGCTTTCTGACCTCCTTTGACTTTGACTTCCTGTGACATCATATGCCTGGGTCTTTGAATGAACACCAGGGAAAGAAAAATGGTTTAGAATTGAATTTTGAATTTGTTCACTATCTGCCGTACAGTGGATTGGGGAAGCCCAAACTCTTTAGAAATGGTCATGTAGGCTTGTCCAGTCATTGTTTATGTTGATGTCTGTGTGGAGATCAGTAGGGTAGGGCCACCATATTAACATCACAGATTAAAAAACCTGATAAAAGAGGTCCACTACTTTTTTAAGGCATTTATAGTTGAACCATTTCATTCAACTGATTTTAGTTTGATTAGATTCTCTCTGTCTATTTTTGTTTAATAACATTTGAGATTAAATTTGTGTATCAAGCTTTCTGGCACCACTATACTAGCCTCAAACTCTTCTTTAGGTGAGAGGGAAGTGCTACAGGGCACTTCAGAATTTGGCGGGTGTCACCCGAGCAACAAAGAACCCACTGCCATCCACCCTTACTTGATCGAAATCCTCCTGTCCATTGGGCTTGAAGAACCAGTCTACTGTGGTTGATGCTAGCACTTCCTCCCTCTTCTTACAGGAGATGCAGCCCAACAGGAAGCTCTCCCCAGCCACCGCCTCAGTCATGGAGTCTACTTCACAACATCCTGCCTGGACCTGGGGTCCTGGTGTCCCAACACAAACACGCACACACACACACACACACACACACACACACACACACACACACACACACACACACACACACACACACACAAACATAGGTGACAAGGGTGCGATAAAAGGCAAGGAAAGGCTCATTAGAGCAAGAAAAGCAGTGAAACTAAAAAGCAGAAGAGAAAAAAAGGCCCATTATTTGAAGTGGCCAATGTTGTGCCTTTAAGACATGTACAGAATAACAGTTTTTGTAAAAAAAAAAAAAAACTGAAGCTTTTACATATTGTTTTTGGAACATTTAAGAGGAAGGAAAACTGAACCTTACCATGAAGGAGAAGCAGGACAAATCCCAAAAGTGATAACTTCAAATGCGCCATTATCTTAAATTCCTAACACATGAAGTTATTCTTCTCTTTCTTGTGTGACGTAAAGACAACACTCTTCAGCTGAGTCATATTCAGCCTCGTGTTTCTCTGCTCCCCTTTCGCCCCCTCCACTTTAACCCACAAAACTTGGTTCCACAAAACCTACTTTCTTTTGTGTTACTCTCAATGTAATATATTCTCACTCCTAATTTGAAAAAAGTCAGAAAACATGAAGGAAAACAAATCCGTGTGGTAAGAACCTACAGCATGTCCGCCTGTCAGTTGAAGGCTGCTATATTTAGACCGTGTGAATCCATGGGTCTTGAAGTTACACCGTCTCAGAATGCAGGCCAAGACAGAATTTGAGAAGTGGAAATTCAGACTGCTTTCAGACTACGCATTTCATTCCAATGCAAATACAGCTTCGCAATAGGGTAATTTAATCTGCATTTAAACTGACTTATATCACTAGAGAAACCTTTCCATTTGACTCAAATGTAACTGAACAGGGTAGAAATATTCTTAGAAACATTTGTATAGATTGGTTTATACAATCAAATATTTCCCAGGAATGATCAACTCAAATTAGTTTTTATCCTTATCTTATGTTAGGCCCTTCTTTACTCCACAAATTGGCATGGGTCATACATTTAGATTTGAAGTATACAGTTTTACCACTAGTGGGCATAGGTGTCCAGGCCATAGCTTTTTAAGTTCAATGTCCAGTAACTCAGTTGTTACATTAACATTTAGTCATTTAGCAAATGCTTTTGTCCAAAGCGACGTACAAGGGAGAGAACAGTCAAGCTAAGAACAATAAAAGCCTGGTGTAACAATAAATACTACTTTATAATCACAACTACCGAATACAACCTGGCATATCCCTTTATAACAGCTGGATTACTTTGATGTTATCAAAAGATAGAGTAAAAAATATGATAGGGAGCTGTCCTATTTTACATGAATCACCACAATATACAGCATTTTAGACATTACAAGCATGAATTAGGTGGGTTATCCATTGTATTCAAAATATAAAAACTGCTGTAGCCACTGTTGACATTTTTATAGTGTAAATCATGTTAATGAATTTGTGGGTTTTCACTCTAGTCACACACTAGACAATCTCACAGATTGACTATCTAATCCACCACTTGTTTATTAGGCTGCAGTACTATATTTCACCTTTGGAGGTGCAGCCCTTGATTCTACACCAATACACTTTTTGTAAAATTCAGCAAATTTCTCCTCATGCCACTCAAGCTGTCAATTCTATTTGTGAACTCAAAAAAACTCTGGTGCTCGTATACGATGCAGTCCTAATTTTGTAAACGGGAAGCAAATATAGTGGACTGGACCGAGACAGAAACAATTCCAGACGATCAACAACAACTATTACTTAATAGCATAACGTATTACTTATTACTATACTAAATGTAGTTTAGTACTACAAACCAAGCTCATTTACAAGCTCAATCCTCAGAAAATGGCAGCCACAAAGAACCCTTAATTTGTTTACAGTCCTTTTATATTTTGAATAACAAATATTACTTTCACCAGCCTATCTCAGTTCACCAACATGTTCCAATTGCCTTTGCTGCATAATGGCTGTATGTCTGAATGTATACGCACCAGTCAAGTGATTGTAGATTAATGTGGATACAATAAATGTAGATTGTCATTAGGGTTACTATAAATTACACTTTGATATTAGTTGTGATATTAGTTTGTGATTAGTTGTGAGTGACCTTAGGTCATATTAATTCATATCGCATTGAAGCTTTTTTAATGTTTGACGTCCCTCCAATACCTTCACAACAAACACCAGCTGTTTGTGAGTATATGTAAACAATATATGCAAACAATGACCCTTTCCCTGGAAATGTTAATGTGACAGAATTTGCTTATATTTATGATTGCTGACACCAGCTCAGGGTATGAGTCAAAGTGGATGTGAGAGCATTGTTATCTAATGTAAATACTGCATGATATTGAATTTGAAATGATAATACACAGTTCTCTCTTTTTTGTTTGTATTGTTACTCGTTCACCCCCTTAACTAAATCATCATCCAAATGCAGTTTATCTGCTGAATCATGCCTTATCAGAGGTTGGACATGAACTCAATGTCAAACTGTTTAGTTAAACATGCTCAAGGTACTCTCAACAGACAGCTGATAGAACAGTTCAAGAATGAAGGATTTTCATCTCTCACTGCTGTCCCCCTCTCTGTTCTTGTGTGTACACAACACAATTGATTAAGATGCAAACCTTTATAAGAAAAAATACTTCTGCAAAAGTACGCTTTGTGTAACCCAAGTGTGTGTTTGAAAAGTAGAAGAAACTTGTGACATCAAGGGAATACTAGTTGGGGCATGGTTCGTAGTAACCTTGAACTGCACTGATAGGCTGTGCAGACAGATGGCGGTTCCTTAGACTGTCCATGTGGTGGACCTTGAGGCCAAGGATGTGCTTTCTGTTCAGGGAACACAAGCAACACTAGTTACGTTCAGAGTTCAGGGAGTCAGAGACTATGACATCAGGAGGTGCTTTCTGTCATGGTTAAAACAACAAGCGTTTGAGAATATTCAGGAATACGCTATAGTAATTTGGCGTGCATCATGTTTATATGACAGAAAGAGGGAGAGAGAGAGAGTGAGAGAGATACTCCCCCGGTCCACCAAACACACCTCCTTTTTCCAGCTCTCATCTTCTTTCCCTATCTCACTCGTTGGTCATTTTTATTTTTAGGCCTGGTCAGGTTTCCAGTTCTTCATTATTTGACAGGACATGGGACACGGGACACCATAACTGCTCCACGCGATTCTGTCTTTAATTTCCGGACGTATGCATCACACCGCCGTTTGCCTCAGAGGACCCACGGGCACAGGTAGTCTTTTCTGAAGTGTCTGTCCCCGATTTGATTGTACTAGAACAGCTACGATACAAAGACAAGATGTTGTAAAATGCTGTGTCATGTTTTAGCTGCTGTTGTTCCTTTCGTCAGGCAACGACTCATTTTCTGTTTCACAGATCAGCAGCCTCCCATGAGTGCTAGTGGAGTTATGATGTTCTGTTGTTTATCTTGCGAAACACTTTTCCTTAGTCCATTCTTTTGGTACGTTAAGAAACTTGAAGTTTATACTAAATAGTGAAATATGACAATATGTTGACTAAATTGAGGGGTAACCCTTCTCATAGCCTACACGATAACTTCTGGGGATACACTGACAGACTGTAGGCTTTGGTGTAACATAATCCTCACTACAGCTATCAAATACGAAAAACCATATTGATTAACTGAATATGTTGACCAAAATACATAAATGATTCACTTGTTACAATTATATGTAACATGGTAAAAGTTAATTCATAGGCTATTGATAGGCTATGGGAAACGTCCAGCATTGTGTCAATTTTAACTATCGTCCCAGATTCAAAATCGTTTGCCATAAGAAAATAGGCTACAAAAGGCTCCCAGAATGATTCAATCCGACCTGATGCTGGTCAGCGGCGGCTGCTGCAAATCATATTCATGTAAGGGCAAAAACATCTCTGTCTCCTAATCATCTGATTCCGTCAGAGGACCGGGTAGACCTAAAATCTTTCTGAGTCAATGATCCTCTTGCTTTCCGTATAGTATCCCTCTTCCATTAGAACAAGGTCACCTATTCTCCTGGGTCAAGATCAAACCATATATCCACAATGGGGTGCCATTTGGCATCCGTGGAAAGCCTGGTCTGGGTTCGCGACATACTGTGTTGATTGCAATCACGGCAGGACACTTGGAAGTCATGGTGGACCGCAGTGACCTGCTTGTGCAAGGTGAGAACCGACGTTATATGGCAATTCACCACACATTCATTATTCGCATCCACTCATCCTAATGTTTATAAATGAATAGTTGCATGTTTGCCAGAATAAGTCATCGTCTGTAGATTCAAGTGTATTTGCTTCTGTCTAAAACATTCGTATATTACTGTGTTGTTAAAATGTAAGCACTATGTGGTTTTACTATAATCCACTAGAGGGAGCATTGTGATTGTTTTTCTCACTTGGGCTGGACATTTATGACAGCTTCGATGGGTTCGTCAGGAGCTGCACAATATGGAGAAGCTCTCTTGGTATTAAGTCAAATTATCAAAACTGGGCATAGTGTAACTTTACATAAATAAAAGCAAGTTCTAAAAGTGTAATGGATAATAACTAGCATATGCTGTTGTCTTTGCTGACTTGGCAGGTTTTTAAAAAATGGGTAGGCCTACATTAAGCGTGATCAACTTTTCAGAGAGATACAGGCCTTCTAATTTATACCTGAGCCGAAGCAACGCTTTCTTAATGTGCGATGATCCAAACGTTTAAGTGATTAGATAGGAGTTCCTTCCTCCACATCAGAAAATTGCCTTGTACTACAATAATAATGTTTTTTTTTTACTTCAAATCATAGCCCTGCTCTGTAGTTATTTACGACAGCGTCTGACTGCCATATCTTTTCTTTCATTGGTCAAGATGCTCGCGCGTCATGAACACCCGTTACTTTTTTGTTTGCGTACCTCAAAACCGACTGTACCATAAAGTTGTGTTCGAAGGGGTATTCCATTTGAAATGCGGATTCAGTCTGTTTCACACAATGCATAATACATGCTTCCTTGACTGCACATGCCAAGAAGTACTTCGTATTTGCGTATAAGTGTAATGTAAGAAAACGATAGTTTAA
This sequence comes from Sprattus sprattus, assembly GCF_963457725.1. Classification (NCBI taxonomy): domain Eukaryota; kingdom Metazoa; phylum Chordata; class Actinopteri; order Clupeiformes; family Clupeidae; genus Sprattus; species Sprattus sprattus. The sequence goes on along the minus strand of NC_137917.1, from coordinate 21,788,307 downwards.
AACTCAAAATTACTTTGAATACTTCTAAGTATCCCACTGGGCAACATTTTTGTTGATCTTACTGGGGGATTGGAACAACACCCCCGTTTTACGCTCTGCCGAGCCTTTTAAAAAGTAAAAGTGTATATTTGCCGGTGAAGTTAACGGTAGATTATGATAGTAACCTTGAAAGGACAATGGTGAAGCGGAAAATGGAGAATTATACCTCATCTTTCAATTGAAAGCAACGGTTATTTTATGATGAGCGGTATTGTACGATACGTTAGCGTACTCTTTCTGTGGAATAACTTTTAAGTTAACTTACTAGCCTGTGAGCTAGCCACCATTGGTCACCGGTATGTATAGGACGCCAACTAGCTAGCTCACTGTTAAGGCACTTGCTAAAGAATTACAAATTCATTCTGCGGATAGTTATTGTCAACAAGATAGGATTTCTACGGTGGCTTACTCCGGTAGAAATACTGGCGGCGTTAGGGAGGTAATAGGGTGTAACGTTAGCAAGTTCTTAAAGGATGCTGATGTGTTCCTGTGAAAAAGTGGATTTTAATATTACCCCTCGCACCGTCGCCCGTCTCGTCTCCGAGGCCGAGCAGGAAAATCGGAACGGGGGAAACTCGTCAAATGCGAGGTAGGATCAATTACAACGAATATTAATGATCTATGCTTGTTTTCCAATAACGGTGTATCATCAAGACATTTGGCCAGACAATGTTATGGCCTTCTAAATAGCATTAGTTGTTTGTCAACATTGAGGAAATGACGTTGCTAACGTATAAAGTTAGCGAAGTCCTTATAGGCCTATAATGTCCCTGCATATATCCTGTTCCTTATTTAAAGTCTAAATAGACTAACATTACCTTAGCCAGGCCCGTCAACTTTTTGGACATACAATGGAGAAGTTACCACTATAGCTACCCTGACGTTAGATGCATCTCAACATACAAATATGTTGTGCGTTGTTCCTCTAGCTGCAATAGATGGCTAATGCTAGATAATGAATAACTGTATAGTTAGCATGCAACTTTACAATCGATCAGTCTTTAATAACATTGTATACCAGCAACGGTCCTTCACGTCTTGGGAATAGCTAAATTAGCTTGATAAGTTATGTTGCTGCCTCCATGGGATGTTTGTTTTTAATGCAAGTGTATGGTCAACTATTTAGGCTGTGTTAAACTTGACATCACGAAATGGAAGTGGTGCACTCTCTAAACTAGAACCGTTATTTAGCTGGGTAACTTTCCTAGCTGGCTAATTTATGTATTCCAGTCCATCCGCTTTACTGCTAAACTTGGTTCTTCTGCGCGGTGATATTGAACAGTGATGCTACCTGGCAGCTGTTCCTTCCCTTATCTTACCTTGTGAGTGTAGTTTATAGGTCACGTGGCCTTCTGTAAATGATGTCCTTTTGTTTTCAAACTTGAGTAGGAGTAAGTGCACTACTTCAACGACTCGCATACAGGTGGTTTGCCATTTCTTGCCAACGAGCCAACGAGGTGGTCTGCTTTAATTAATCGTTTCTTTTTCGTACTACTAACCTTTTTGTGACAATCTTACCCATGTACCCTGTCACATTATTGGAAGATCAAGCTACAATACAGTTGCTGGATGGCTTTCTTTCAACCATGTCGTTGGATAGATATATGACAGAGATGGTGTATAAAAGCAAAAAAATTATAATGGAAATAGATCAAATTGAACGAAAGGAAGTGTTCGAAAAGGCACTACACGGACGGACAGACAGTAATAGCGGATAGAGAAAGATTGCATTCATGTTCTCAGTGTGCTTTATAGCCCTCAGGTGATAAGACAGACGATAGTGCACATGATGAGTAGAGTTGGAGAGGGCACTGTCGGGATTACTCAGGATTACAGTGTGCAAACACCACCTTGCCAAGATTTGGCTTGTGCAAACAGATGAGCAAATAAAGTTCCATGTCTGGGTCAATGACTGCTGGTGATACCTCACTCAGGCCTGCCGTTGGGGGGGGGGGGTTGGGGGTCAAAGGGTACAGATGACCAAGGCCCGGGGGGGTGGGGGGGTGGGAAAGGAGAGCAGCCGTGTGCAAATGGAACATGCGTTGTGTGTGTATTGCTGTGCGGAAATGGAACATGCGTTGAGTGTGTATTATGGCCAGTCCGCACCTGTGTGCGGGACAGGGAAAGGGGGCAGGTTTGGAGATCCTCTTGTCCCTGGGCAAGACGCACAACAGGCCTGGTGATGCTCATTTTCTCTGTGTTCATTTATCTAACACTGCTCTCGGCTCAGGATGAATTTTGGGTGCATTTTGGTATTTGAAGCGTTTGGTGTGTGTTGGCATGTATTTGGGTGAACATCTGGACTATGCGCAACTCTGCATGGCGTGGGGAGGACTGGGCCTCAGTAGTAAACGGTTGCACCTGATAAATAATAAAAATAAAATAATAATAATAAAAAAAATAAAGAGTTGTTGTAAAATTAAAATATCTAAACTACCAACAGCAAAGCAGCATGTAGCATGTTACATAATCCATTTCATGATGAACACTATGCCCAGACAGCCTTATGACAATCATTTATGCAAATATATAAATATATACAAATGACTTAATACCACAGGGAGGTTTCGCCACAAGCCTGGCTACAGAGTAAATATCAGCCCTCATTGTAAAGAGAGAGCTCCGTTCTGATGAGTTGTGCTCCATAAAGCTCAAATCTTCAAAACCAGCCCTGGGGGGGGGGGGGAGTGCCTGTGTTTCATGTCAAAACATCCCTGGTAACCACTGGCCCTTGAGGCTAAAGTGAGAGTTCAATCCCTGCAGGTTTTCAACTGCTTTGTTTCATGCCCTATGTTTAAACTATGGCCATATGGCATACATCAACAGGACCTGGCTCACTTTGTCATAGCCCACTTTGGCGTAGCCCACTTGGACAGCTTAACATGCTCTAGTAGGAATTAGACATTTTCCTGTGCTACTTACCTCAAGCCTAATGGGTGTTATTGCATGCAGATGGTCAGGTGATGTAGGCAAATTGAATACAGACACACTATAGCTGTACAGTGGGCTAGATTTGTCAGTGCAGGTACGTGCACATGCCCATACGCACACCAATGAGTCCCCCTTTTCATAGTACTCACTAAGCATATATATTCTTAAATATGAGTAAAAGCCTAGCTTTCTGTAAGCTCCTTTTGCTTCAACTTATAGTAATAGTACCTCTATTATAAGACAGCAGTAGCACTGTTATACCATGTTAAGAACTATGCTGTTGCTGATTGGTGAAGTGTCACAAGACCCATGTGTAGTTTTTTGGCTCCGATCGCTGTGCCGGCGGTGTCCAATGAGGTGTAATCCTGCCTGCTGACCATACATCTTAGCCCAGCCCCCTGCCTCCATCCGACCAGCTCAGCACAGTCTTCCTGGGGTCATCCCCTTGGCACAGAGCAGCCCAGTCCTCCTGAGGTAGTCCCTATGGCACAGAGCAGCTCAGGGTGTCTCCCAGCAGCTGTTCACTCAAGCTGCGCTTTCCTTTGTGAGAATAGAAGAGAAAATCAGCCAGTCAGCTTGTTAGAATGCTTGAGGACCACATGCTTTTTTTTGTGTGTGTCTTTGAGCCCCTCTGTGAATACTGCAGATTGATAAAGACATTGTCAAATGGAAAAGTAAGCTTCCAATTACGGGCTATTTTTGGGGCTTTTGTAATACAATAGGCCAGTATGATGATGCCTAGGTGACCCAGCAATGGCTTTGTCACATGTCACATGTTATTGAGCCCTTATTCGGAGTGTTGTTTTTAGACACATTACACAATTAACAGCCAACAGTTGTGCTTGGACCTATTCTGAAACAATTGCAATAGAATTGCAAACGCAACATTTAGCAGACTCTGTGTTTTACTGGGGATGTTTTGCAAAAGAAACTCAGGCCCAAAATAACCTGGGTTCGGGTGTCAGTGCATTAAGAGGAAGCAATACAGATAGAGTCTCTCCTCTCCTCAGTTGTTGGCCTTCACTGATGATTATCTCCCCTGTGAGCTGCAAGCTCTGCCCTCGCTGATGAGGCAAATTGCGAAACGGTGCGAAAGGAAACAGAGGGAGTGAAAGGGAGACGAGCCACTACCAAATAACACGGAAGACTCAAGAGGACCGCACGAGAGGTGAAGCACAAGAAGAGGAATAAAGAGAGGCAGAAGGAAGGATATAAAGAGAGGAATACAGAGAGAAGGATAAGGGAGGAAGAGGAGGGGGGTGGGCGGTAATGTGAAGCCCCAGTCTCAAGGTTGCGGACTGAAAAGGGATCCTCTCGGACAGACGGCAGCATTGTTGTGTTTTTTTTTTTTTAAAGATTTCTTGTGGGCAAGCGCCCCTCCCCTCCCCTGCCTTGCCTTGTCTTGGCTGCTGCTGCAGTATTGACAGCATTCACGTGTGAAGGAAATATTGAGCTCTATCTCCAAGACGGAGGACCAATCGCACCACTGCAATCAGCCTGACAGAGGAAATCCTCCTCTCCAGCATGAGGGGTGAAGGTGGTGAAGGGTGAGAGGAGGTTGCTCATTTCTTCTGCTGTGTGAGAGAGGTGCAACTTTTCTGCTGGCTCTGAAGAAGCTCGCAACAAGAGTGAATGGGACCGCCAGTGAAGTAGTTCAGCCTACATGAACATGGGTTTGTCTCCAGCAAACATCTCTGTGACCGGAAATACTACCAGATCCCTGAGAGGCCTTTGTTTATGAGCACCACGTGACTTTTTGAATCTCCAGGAACTGCCTCTGGCACAATCAGAGAGGGAGGCATTTGAGAGAGGATTTAAAAAAACAAAAACCTACTGATCCTCCACACCCTCTCTGCACACCCCACCCCACCCCACCCCCTTCCAAAAGGAGGGTCAGGGTAAACCATGACGGCATCGGTGGGGGTTGTCCCAGACAGTGCGATGGCACAGTCCATCTCCATCCCCACGCTGACCGTGCTCCCCCCATCCTCCGACACCGAGTCCTGGTCTCGGTCCCCCAGCCCTCGCTGCAGGCGGCCCCGGTCCCGCCGATGCCGGGCCAGACAGCGGCCCAGTGGCACCGGCACCCCCGAGGACTCTCCCCACCGCCTCACCCCTATGCACCGGCAGGACGAGGGCCCGCAGGAAGAGGGCGAGGGCGAGGAGGCGGAAGGGGAGAGGAAGGAGAGTAACAGGACACAGAGGAGTCGTTCTCCCAGCCCCTCGCTCACGCGTGTGGTGAGGGCCGGTGAGGAGGAAGCCGACGGTGAGGAGGAAGAGTACCGGCGGCAGCTGAGTCAGGGAAGCACCTCGTCCCTGCTGCTGCCCCTGCCGTCTCACCGCTCCTGGTCTCGGAGCATGTCCCCGAGTAGACGCTCGCGCTGGTCGCTCCGCAGTCTGCTCACCAGGGACGGCTCTGACTGGGATAGCTGCAGGTCAGTGTGTGTGTGTGTGTGTGTGTGTGTGTGTGTGTGTGTGTGAGTGTGAGTGAGTGTGAGTGAGTGTGAGTGTGAGTGTGAGTGTGAGTGTGAGTGTGAGTGTGAGTGTGTGTGTGTGTGTGACCATAAGTGGCTGCTTGAGCTGGAGACATTGCAGCTAACAACCCCATTGCAAAGTAGTACCCCATTGGTAGTTCCTAGCATCCACCCAGACCTGTCCACTGAAGAGGTTGGGCCCACGTATTTCCCATGGTTTGATTATTAATAATTTAAGACTTAGATTTGCATGCACCTCCTTTAAACTAGTTCTGCAAAAGAGTAGTCTCTGTGGTTGCCTTCCTGTTGTGTACAACCCTCTGATAATCACAGACAAACAAGCAAATAGCTGCATGTGCCAACTTTTGAATAGGCGGATTTGCCTATTTTCAGTCCGAGTCCAAAAAAGCCTTTTTATTTGGCACAGTGAGAAACGCTTACAAGTGAATCTGTGTGAGGATCAAATGTTGGAAAAAATGAAAAGCTTTAGCAGTGCTCTACTCTACTCTAGCGTTACATAAACATACTGACTTTCTAAAACCCCACAGACAGAATGCCTTGTTCCTTTCAATAGCCATAATATTTTAATGCAATGCTTTTGTGTTACTATTGTGTGAGAGAGAGAAGTGTGTGAGAGAGAAGTGTGTGAGAGAGAAGAAGTATTACTTGAGCGTTACATAAACATACTGACTTTCTAAAACCCCACAGACAGAATGTCTTGTTCCTTTCAATAGCCTAGCCATAATATTTGAATGCAATGCTTTTGTGTTACTATTGTGTGAGAGAGAAGTGTGAGAGAGAGAAGTGTGTGAGAGAGAAGAAGTATTACTCGAGCGTTACATAAACATACTGACTTTCTAAAACCCCACAGACAGAATGTCTTGTTCCTTTCAATAGCCTAGCCATAATATTTTAATGCAATGCTTTTGTGTTACTATTGTGTGAGAGAGAAGTGTGTGAGAGAGAAGAAGTATTACTCGAGCGTTACATAAACATACTGACTTTCTAAAACCCCACAGACAGAATGTCTTGTTCCTTTCAATAGCCATAATATTTTAATGCAATGCTTTTGTGTTACTATTGTGTGAGAGAGAGAAGTGTGAGAGAGAGAAGTGTGTGAGAGAGAAGAAGTATTACTCGAGCGTTACATAAACATACTGACTTTCTAAAACCCCACAGACAGAATGCCTTGTTCCTTTCAATAGCCATAATATTTTAATGCAATGCTTTTGTGTTACTATTGTGTGAGAGAGAGAAGTGTGAGAGAGAGAAGTGTGTGAGAGAGAAGAAGTATTACTCTAGCGTTACATAAACATACTGACTTTCTAAAACCCCACAGACAGAATGTCTTGTTCCTTTCAATAGCCATAATATTTTAATGCAATGCTTTTGTGTTACTATTGTGTGAGAGAGAGAAGTGTGAGAGAGAGAAGTGTGTGAGAGAGAAGTGTGTGAGAGAAGTGTGTGAGAGAGAGAGAAGGGAAGGAAGCGTAATGATGCATGGTCAAAGCAAAAGTACAATAAAGGAACTTAGGAACGAGTACTGAGAAAAACATGCAGTACAAAATTAGCCATAGATTTAGTGGAAAGCTAAAGGGATGAAGAGGTGGATGGGAGGAAGAGGAAAAAAAAACAGAGAGAAATATGGATGAGTAAGGCCAAAAGCGGACCCCACTATTGGAGAATCCTAAGCCGGGCCACAGGCAATTGGTGAAAAAGGGGTGGGTTCTCCCTCTCATCCATCCTGCTTCCATATGCATGACATCACCCCTGCCCAGTGGGAACACAGGCTGTTCACTATGATGTCATCTGTAGCCAATCAGAGCACAGCCCTGTGTGGTGCAGCGCTGTGTTGTCAGCCTGTCAGAGGGCCAGCTGAGAAGTCAGCGTGTGTTTTCTCTGCGGTTCATATGAACAGCTGTGCTTCCGTCCCTTTCAATTGCAAAACGGCTCTTTATTGACCCACTTCTTTTGAAAATGAAAAAAAATATTACTTACAGTGGGATCCCAGCTCTGGCTGGTCGTGGCTTATAGCCTGTGGAGATTGATCTGATCCGTTCGTCCTTGATCTGGTTTACAAGGACAAAGATAATCGATAGGCTTCGGTGTAATGCATTACGAATGGAAAAACAAAAAGATTGCAGGAAATGCTTCACAGCTAGCCACCTATCCTATGAACATAATCAAAGCTATGAGCCAGTGTAGCTTCACAGCTACCATATGTGCTGGATACAAATGAAAAGGTGAACCATAGAATGTTTTTTTTTATTTTTTTTAATATATGAACACTGTTCTTTCTGCATGAGCGAGGCTGAGTGTTCTGCGTTTAGAAGGCTTGGGGCTGGTAAACACGCTGTGAGACTCCGTCACCTGCGCCCATCAGCTGGAGCGCTCTCACCAGGCTCCTCTCCGTTGCTTCTTCTAAACTCTATACTACACATAGGAGCTGGTCATGTGGATTATTTATTTTAAACATCTGTGTTTTCAACTAATACAAAAAACAATACATAATTGTAGTGTTTTCTTTTACAAATGAATGTATCATAAACCGGTAATTACTAAATATAATATCATTAATAATATAAGTATACATACTTAATTATGTACTTATTCTATACATACTAATATAACATTAGGCTGTGTGTTAGTCTTGACGTGATAATGTTGGCCGTGAAGAGGTCATCTTTCAGACTGTTATAACAGATGAGTAATGAACCTCAAGTGCACACTAGGGTTGTGCCGATGGACGATATCATCGTCCATCGTCATTTTTGACCCACCATCACGATGGATGGTAACCATCGTGATGCCCCCCCCCCCCCCCATATGAATTAAAGTCAGGCATGAAAATTAAATAGGCTACTGCTACAATAAAAAAATATTGGCTTATTTAGGGCCAATAGTTTTCCGCATAAAAAAAAAACAGCCGTAAAATGCCTTTCCGCACGTTAACTGTATGAAAACTTTCTGTTGATAGTGATGTTGCCTAGCAACGTCGTCTGCGTACCGGCTGCAGCTCCCTTAGGATAGTGACAGTTCAGTTTGTCGCCAAGTAGTTGACCGTACTGTGCCTTATACATTTCCAATGCTTCTTGTTCGACCTGTATGTGAGGCATTATGTGCATACCTAATGAAAGTAAGGGTTTTCATGAAGTTGCTAATGTGATAGATTGTGTATTAAATTTAAATACCAAATTTTGGGCTACCTGCGAGTGCTATCAGTAGTAATTAGCATGCTAAGCGGAGATTTAGCTATGTTCTGTTCTTATGTTGATACGCTGTAATAAAGATGGTTCAATCCTGTTAAGATTTCGACTGGATGAGATATGAATGAGATCCATGTTGCCTAGTGTAATGTCCACTATTATATGTATCTATATGTATAACTAAGCCTGCTCCTGCGTCAGGAAACTTGCTCATTGTCAACAGAAATATGACGTTCAACTTTAGCGAAAGCATTAACTTCAGCGCAATGGCTACAAAATAGAATAGACACGAAGGTGTTGATATAAACAGTACAACCCACCCTTACCACCCCCCCCCCCCCCCCCCCCCCCCGACGAGACGATATCATCGTCCATCACGATGTTTCAATGTAAACATCGTCTTCTGTCAAATAAGGAGACATCGCCCAACCCTAGTGCACACACAGATAGCATCGGGTCCTCGTGTCATGTTCGAGTGACGGCCCATTCTTGTGTCTGTCAAATGTGAACACATAATTGGAGGTGGTTTTACTACCCTATCCCTGTCATGTGTAACACAGGTTTCCTCCAGGCAGTTGCATTTGTTTTGTTTTTCAGCCAACTGCTAGTTGGAGAGAACAGCCTGCTTTGTTTTGGCAAAAAAGGAAACATTTCATCCATTTGACCGTGTTTTTTTAACAAACTCAAAAATGATCTGAATAACAATACTGAAGCAATCGTGTTGGTCCTCTCTGAAAGAAGTGAGTTGTAAGCAGAAATGGTGTCTACATCATGTGATGTGCTACCTGTGGAGTTGTGCACTGTGTGGGCCAGGTGTGGGCCAGGTGTTGGCATGGTGTGGGCCATGGTGTGGGCATGGGAAGGAGACCGGGCTGCCTACATGCAAAGTTGACTGCATGCAGTGCTGAGCCAACAGCTATGGCTTGGCTTGTTTGGTATACCGTATGCGCATTGCCTATCTGTCTTGGCTTGTTTGGCATACCGTGTATGCGCATTGCCTATCTGTCTTGGCTTGTTTGGTATACCGTATGCGCATTGCCTATCTGTCTTGGCTTGTTTGGTATGCCGTGTATGCGCATTGCCTATCTGTCTTGGCTTGTTTGGTATACCGTGTGCGCATTTCCTATCTGTCTCTGAGAGGTTTGTGCACCATCGGTGCTTTGCTGTTCCAAATAGTAACCAAAACACTTGCACAACTCCTGCATCACAAAACAAGACGGCAAAGCCACAGTGTTTACTTTAGGCGATGTCTGCCATTTTGGAGTCACTGTTCTTTTTTTTTCAGTTTAAGTTGGGGGCACATGTGGTTAACCTCAGCAAAGAACATCATGCAGTCACAGTTGCAGTTCTCATGGGAAGATTTCTTGCATGTGGACATACTTTTTTCTCTGTATTTAAAGGCTATACATTTTTAGGAACTGGAAAGAGGAAGACCCCTGTTTTTTTAAAAGAAAGAATTCATCTGAGTTTTGTCTTTCCATCGGTGGCCTCAATGAGATTGTGTAACTTGCAGACAGGGAGAATCAGCTGCTGCCATCTCCTGATCTCTCGTTGCGTCTCCATTGGTTTAGATGTGACTCCCTAGCTCTGGTGGCTAATTGGCTAATTGGCTGGAGGATCATATTGACTGTTCAGCGGACCACCCTCTTTGGGGCTAGCCTGACTAGGTGCACCAACAAAGCTCAGACCCGCATGTATTTCCAGATCATTCTCCTTAGGAACACAAAATATGTCCTGATCTGCTTTTTAAGTCTGTAATTTAAAACAAAAGAAAGTAATAAAGCTTTATACCAATGCAGTTGTACTTCACAGACTGTTTTGGATACCCCCTGGCTCCTGTTTTGGACCCTGCACAGTACTTCACAGACTGTTGTTAAAATGCTGACTGGGTATAAACCTTCAGACAGCATTCATTAGTAGAGTAATATTGATTCTCGGGGGAATTGATCTGCCTTCTCAACTGTCTGATAAGTGTCACCTAAAGTGCTGTCTGATTTTCCTCAGGCCTGTTTTTACATCTGCTGATGCCACAGTCTTGTTTTGCCTCCTTCAAGTGCTCTCCTGGCGTTGAACTCTCAAACCTCATCTGACTTAAACCCTCCCGAGTCTTCCTTTTTATCGCTCCTCCATCTTGGCCTTTAGACCGAGATTATAAGGGCCTGTGCCCAGAGACCTCAGGAAAAGCAGATTACAGATGGACAGAGGCCCAACCACTCTGGATTATTATAGTACTTTACAGTCTCTAATCCATATAGATGAAGAGAGATTGCGAGTTAAATGGTTGGTAGGGTAGGTGGACTAGGCAGAATGACCCGTTTATTATGATTTCAGATTTTACTTTCCGTATAATAAATGACCCGTTTATTATGATTTCAGATTTTACTTTCCGTATTAAATATGCATATGAAGTGTGTAATTGTCGTAGCGTGTAATTGTCAGCTATTTTGGGCTGTGTAGCGGCGAGAAAGTATCTCACTTCAGTTTTCTTTTCAATCAGAAGCCCGGAGACTGGTTGTACAAATCTGGAAGTTTTATTGCAATCACTAATGTCACAATCAGGAGAGGTTGCATGGATCGTCTTAACGTCTGAACGCTCTGCAGGCTCTTTTATAGCCTCTATCTGGAGTTTCTTGTGGTTATTTCTGTACGGCTGTTTACCAGAATTATCTATCTAATATTATATATCTCATTTTATAAGCTCTTTGTGTTTCAAAAATGTTTATTGGAAAACACATCATATAGCAGCCAGTGAAATTGGCAATTGACAGCAACATGTTTCCTTTTCATTTCACTACAAAAACAACAGAGAAGACAAATGTAAACAAACATCACACACCCTGGAAAATTAAGTATCTCCTTTTTTAGTTTGTAGGCTATACCTTTCTCAGCTGTTCAGCCTATGTTATTATTAAACAATGCCTTTCATACTGATGAGTCAATCCATGTACATTTCGTCTTAGAAAATATCCTACAGCTGGTTCACATGACGTGCCTTACTGCTCTGCGACCGGTGAGCTCTCCTCGTTTGACATGATGCTTCTGAACTCGTGGTAGAAGGGAGGACTCCTTTCTCTCACACAGTAGAATCCTCCGCCTCCTCCTCCTCCTCCTCCTCCTCATCTCCCACCCTTGTCCCCCGCATCCCCTCCCTCTTGCAGCGCTCGAGGGTGCAGCGTCAGTTAATCACCGTGAAACAGACGCGGTTCCAAAAAATAGCCTTGGTTAGGTGCACATGGTTATTTGAAGGATGGTTTTGGGGGATATCCGCCGAGACCGTGGAACTGAGAGTGGCCACGCATGAAGGACACGGACCATAGGGAAGTGAATGCGCTTGCAGCACCAGGCTAAGCGGCCATCTGACCACTCCGTCTGATCGGCGTAGCGCTGCTGTTACTGTTCCATCCATCGTGCATATTCGCAGCGTTTATCGGCGTGGGTGCTCTTTTGGAAACGCCTCATGACATGTTCGAGTAAGTAACAAAAGCGAATGCTGCCCTCCGTATGTCTCGCGTGTAGAGCAATTATAATCCGACGAAGCGATTGTACAGTTATTTCATTCATCTCCCTATTCGCATCGAGTGCCCTATCACCTGCCTGTATTAGCAACGCGCTAGTTTTTGCTGTCCGATAGCAGGGAGGGGACCTTTATTGTGCATTTGAAAATACATAACCGCTGCACTATGCGAGATATCATACCATCTTCATCCCTGGCCAAATAAACGAGCCTACTTGTCAGGCTACGTGTACGATTTTGGTTATGTTGTGATGTCGGCAGCAGGGATGTTTACTCTAACCCTCCACTACTTGACTATTATCCGCACAGCTTTGCTCCGAGTCGGGTTTACATGTGTGGTTTGTGTCTAACAGGGCCTTTGGTGTCCTTGTCGGCCGTATTGTACTCTTCAGGCTACACTGAATGGTACCGTTCACCTTTAGCTTATGCAGCAGATGTCGCGATAAGATACGTTTGCCCCTTTCCGACCCGAAATCGAAATGCAGGTCGTAGCGACTGTTTTTGCATGTTGTGTACGGATAATGCAGGCTGAGTCAGTGCGGGAGGATTTAGTTTGTGTGCACACACACGGACATACACACACACTGACACAGATTGTGGCGAGCACGCGCGCGATTACGCCGGTCAGTCTTCCAAGGTCTACCATGATGAGCATATGTGTCCTGCTTCATCCCGGGTGTTTTTTTTGTTTTCTAGAACGAACTGCGCTCCGTTATACACCGCTCTAATATGAAACTTGACAGAAGGCTACATCAATAATGGTAGTTTGGTGTTGTGTGTATTCTCTTATGTAACAGTACTGTCAAGTTATCCCACAATGAAACCATGATCTTGAGAGTCATTGGTTTGTTTGTAGTGATTTTTTGTTTTACTCTCAGCCAAGCCTAGCCTACTTGTCATGGAGGGCTTTATCATAGTCTGACTGGGGTTACCTTGGAGACGCAGGCATGGCCCTCCAGCTCTCCCCGCGTAGTCACCAGGACAACAACAGAATCGGCTGGTTCTGAGCGGATTTTTGGCAGAAAGGAGTTGAGAGAGGGACGGATGGAGAGTCTGAAAAGAAAGAGAGAAGCGGGACAGAAAATAAATAGGAAAAGAGTATGCGGCGGAGGAAAAAAAACATTTGATGGGGATGTGGATGAAAAGCAAGTGGATGCCTGAGGCTGCTGCTTCAGAATTTTACTGTATGATTGTGTGTGTGTGTGTGTGTGTGTGTGTGTGTGTGTGTGTGTGTGTGTGTGTGTGTGTGTGTGTGTGTGTGTGCGTGTGTGCGCGCGCCTGAACGCGTGTCTGGAAGCCAGTGGATTGGAATAACTTGTCAGAAGGGGTTCGTTTCAGTGAAATCTTTTTGGGTTTAGAGTAGCCTATTTGATGTACTAGACCTTGAGTCAGCTTTTAAGTCCATTTTGTAAATTGAATGTTTGGTTCTTTCGCTCCTTATTGAGTCATTTTGACCCTCAAAATCAATGCCCAGAATCTCCATCTTTCTTGACATGGAAATCATCATATTCCTTCTTGTATTGTTGTCTATGTCAGCACTCTGTGTGCTCTAGTCAGGGATCCTGCTCGCCTGTAATTCATTGCCTCCCCAGGTGTGAAGCCACCAGTGTGTGAACTCAAAAGGCTGCCGTTAGATTAAAGGTTGATTCTGATATGAAACTTGTTAAACAAAAAACTGCAGTTTTTTTAAGCATTAGAGCTTTCTCTCACACACATTGTAAATTTAGATCCCAGATCTTCAAATTTTACCTTCAACTTCATAGCATTTTAGTATAGCTGAAAACTATTTTGTGTGTTGTGATGGATTCGAATCTGAGAGGACTTGCTTTGTGCCAGATATGCTCCACATTGGTCATCCAGGCTATATGGCTAACCTGACTCTCTCTACTGTAGAACCAGAGCAATGTTTTGTTCCCTGATGCCCGAGGCCCAAGCAGGCATCCCCTCTTTTACTTTGGTGGAAAGGTATGCAGCCATGGCAACGTTTGTTGTGATATAAACAGAACCATCTTCGGTGAGCCATGCCCTGTGATGAGAGAAACAGCAGGATTGAGGCACTTTTCACGCGTTTGTCCTTGTCAGTCTGTGTGTGTGCGCTGGTTTTCAGGCGTTTGTCCTTGTCAGATGACAAGTTTCACTTCAAGGACTGTATGCCAGGATTTTGCCAATAGAGAGGACAAGTCCCTGAAAGACATGCGGTGGTTCAACCTTACTGACCTATATTCTCGTTCGTCCAGGTTTTAATGTAGCACATCAGAGTCTGACACTGACACTGTTACAAACATAGCCTGTTACTTTCTCTCGCTTTTTCTTGAGAGAAATTGACAGAGCTTGGCGCTTTCAACAACAATCTCACATTTGGGGCTTGAATTTGTGCATGCCTCAGTGATACGTCAGTTTTGATGAGGGACTGACACATCCGGCTCAATCTTTCAAAAACTGAACGCCTGGTATTCCAAGCCAATCCGGTTATCTCCCAAAATATTAACATCCAACTTGGTTGATCTTCATTGACCCCAACTAAAATGGCAAGAAATATAGGGTGATTATTGATGACCAACTAAATTTCTCTGAGCATGTAGCTTTTGCCTCGAGGTCTTGTCGGATTCACATTCTATAGTATTCGGAAGATCAGACTCTTATCTCACACAATATGCTACGCAGCTTCTCGTGCAGGCCTTGGCTATTTCTAGCTGTACTATCGCAATGCAATTTTAATGGGCCTGCCTGCGTGTGTAGTGAGACAGTTGCAGATGCTTCAGAATGTGGTGGCGGCACGTTTGGTCTTTGATCAGCCAAAGAGGACACATGTGACTCCACTGCTAGTCACCCTGCACTCCTCCACTGGCTCCCTGTAGCTGCTAGACCTACATTTAAATGTAATTCTCCCACTCTTGCCTACAGGGCATCTACTGTCTCGACACCAGCCTATTTAAATGCTATGATTTGGCGCTAGTCTCCCTCTTTACCACTTTGCTCCTCCAATGAGCATCTGCTGTCTTTGCCTTCTCTCCTCAGCAAGAGATCGCACTTAAGACTCTTCTTGGCTGTGTTGCCTTGCTGATGGAAGGAAACTCTCTAGTGCTGTCCATTCTAGCGACAGGCGCGGGACACTCAAAAAGCGTTTAAAAACTTGCAGTTGCAGTTATTTAATTTGTTTATTGGTTTGTTCAATTCATTTAATAATTATTTATTGCCTAATTTTTTCATAGTTTTTGCTGTTTTTCTATTAATCTAATGTTTTAAGTCGTTTTTGATAGTAGTGTCTGCTAAATACCTTAGCTATAGGCTAACTATCTAATCATTTTGAAATCCCATGGTGTGCGAGCAACGATAAGTCCCTTTCGACAGCTGCAGCCACACATACTGTAAAAACTTAGGCCTTAATGTTCTGGGCCTATTCCCTCTGGTCATTGGCACTAATCTGTACTTTTCTTCCCCCCCCCCCCTCCCCCCCGCTCCCTCGTTCCCTACAGTACGGCCAGTAACTCTCCGCGCAGCACCCCCGGCAGCTCCCCCTCTCTGCGCAGGCGCGTGCTGGGGGGGCGGGCCAGCGAGGGTGAGGGCTCCACAGAGAGGGGGGGTGGCGGCGGCGGCGGGGGCTCGGACAGCCCTCAGCCCTCCACCCCGTCGGCATCCTCCACCTCCTCCCACCCGCTCTCCGGCCGACATTTCAGCCGCAATGCCAAGGTAAGACGACGATCCACAGCGCGTAGTCTTGTGCGTAGCCACACAGTTAACATCTACTTGTTCATGTGTATGTATACTTATGTTAACACCCAAGTCTGGAGACGGCCATAGTGCAGGTGTGTGAGTCAGGGGATGAAACCACTGATGAGAATGACCCTACCTCTAAAGCAGTCCAAACCCTTCCTGAAGGCCAGGCTTCTTTGGCTAACAGGAGAGGGACATGATGACCATGGAGATGGGGTCAAACCCATGCATGCACAGCCAGGCTGTTGTGTGCTTGCTTGGTGAAATGGTAGTGCACTAATAACTTATAAGCTAGACATATTATCAGCCTGACTAATGGGAAAGTGCAGACAGGCAGGCTTGTGTGTGTGTGGGTGCTTATGTGCCTGTGTGTGTGTGTGTGTGTGTGTGTGTGTGTGTGTGTGTGTGTGTGTGTGTGTGTGTGTGTGTGTGTGTGTGTGTGTGTGTGTGTGTGTGTGTGTGTGGTGGGGGTTGAGCAGAGAGATGGATACAGAGATAAGTGCCCTGGTGGTGGGGGTGTGTTTGTGTGTCGTGAAGGTTGTTGTCAAACACCGGTGATGTCTCAAGGACTCTGGCAACAGGGCTCAAGGTCTTCACATGAACACACACACACACACACACACACACACACACACACACACACCCATCAACAGCCACGTTATGAGCACAGGGACCCACCTCTCATTCTCGTCTGGGATGCGTTTATATTTCGAAAGTATAGGATATAGCTTCTGTGAAGAAAAGCTTTTTGGAGAAGAAGAAACCCCTTGCACTGGTGCTCTTCTGAATATGTGTTCTGTTTGTTCTCTGTTGCAGAAAATGCAGAGCTGGTACAATGTGAGTATGCTTGCGTTTGGCAGGGCTTCAGGGGGTTCATGGCTGAGTGTTCGAGGATGTGCTGATGGTGCAGGTTTTCCTCGGACCTCAGCGGGAAGCATGCTCTGATCAGCACTGAGCTGGTGCTGAACCACCACCACCAGACTGACTTTTTGAACTGCAGACTTTGCACACACACTATTGAAACACACACACAAAACAGACAGAAACATACAGACACACACACACACACACACACACACACACATTTATGTTCAACTGCAGACTTTGCACAAACACTAGTGAAACGCGCACACACACACTTGCACAAACACAAACACAAACATACTGACACACACACACACACACACACACACACATTTATCTTCAACTTGCTTGGTGTTTTTTTTCAGGTACTGAGCCCCACGTATAAGCAAAGGAACGAAGATTTCCGGAAAATCTTCAAAAAGCTGCCAGACACAGAGCGCCTCATTGTCGGTGAGTGACTCTCCTGGCAAGTATGGAAAGACATTAGCAAAGCAGGTAGCCTGACTCTATGAAGCAACAATAGATGAAGGAATGGGGCTAAATCATGCAGGCCTGCACACAGGTGAGGTGTTTCACCTGGATGTTATGTAAAACTAGCTGCAGGGCTGTTCAGTTTCAGCCTGTTCACTGAGTCACACAATGTCCTCATATTGTTCTCTAGCTGAACATGTCCTCCTTTGGTCTCTCTCTCCTTCTCGCTCTCCTTCTCTCTCTCTCTGTCCTTCTCTCTCTCCTATCTCCTTCTCTCTCTCTCTCCTTCTCTCTCTCCTTCTCTCTCTCCTCTCTCTCCTTCTCTCTCTATCTCCTTCTCTCTCTCCTCTCTTTCTCCTTCTCTCTCCTCTCTCTCCTTCTCTCTCTCCTTTCTCTCCTTCACTCTCTCCTTCTCTCTCTCCTTTCTCTCCTTTCTCTCTCCTTCTCTCTTGGTCTCTCTTGCTGTTTCTTTTCCCCAGATTACTCCTGCGCATTGCAAAAGGACATTCTGCTGCAGGGTCGACTTTACTTGTCAGAGAACTGGCTCTGTTTCTATAGTAACATATTCAGATGGGAGACCACCGTGAGTCCTACAAATAGAGATGCACACACACACTCACACTTGCAAACACATACACACACACACACACACACACACTCACTCACAAACGCACACACACACACTCACAAACGCACACACACACACACACACACACACACACACACACACACACACTCACAAATGCACACACACACACTGACAAATGCACACACACTCACAAACACGCACGCACATGCACATGCACATGCACATGCACATGCACATGCACACGCACATGCACACGCACACTCACAAACACGCATTGGTACATGTAGACACACACAGCGTTGAGAAGGTAGGCAAATGATTGGCCTTTTCCCTCTTCATCAAACCAGATCACCATCCTGCTGAAAGACGTGACCAGTCTCACGAAGGAGAAGACGGCCAAGCTCATCCCCAACGCCATTCAGATCAGCACTGAACACGAGAAGGTGAGCCCGACCACCCGAACACATGACTGCACATAAAGATCCCATGCCACGTGCACAGATAGAGTCAGAGAGACCAACGCTGTAGGTGTGTACAGTGTGGGTCCAAGTAAAAGGTCAGATGAAGGTGTGTGCAGTGAGAGTCAGAGGAATAGGTCAGTTGAAGGTGAGTATAGTGAGAGTCAGAGTAAGAGGTCAGTTGAAGGTGTGTGCAGTGAGAGTCAGAGGAAGAGGTCAGTTGAAGGTGTGTGCAGTGAGAGTCAGAGGAAGAGGTCAGTTGAAGGTGTGTGCAGTGAGAGTCAGAGGAAGAGGTCAGTTGAAGGTGTGTGCAGTGAGAGTCAGAGGAAGAGGTCAGTTGAAGGTGTGTGCAGTGAGAGTCAGAGGAAGAGGTCAGTTGAAGGTGTGTGCAGTGAGAGTCAGAGGAAGAGGTCAGTTGAAGGTGTGTGCAGTGAGAGTCAGAGTAAGAGGTCAGTTGAAGGTGTGTGCAGTGAGAGTCAGAGTAAGAGGTCAGTTGAAGGTGTGTGCAGTGAGAGTCAGAGTAAGAGGTCAGTTGAAGGTGTGTATAGTGAGAGTCAGAGTAAGAGGTCAGTTGAAGGTGTGTGCAGTGAGAGTCAGAGTAAGAGGTCAGTTGAAGGTGAGTATAGTGAGAGTCAGCGTAAGAGTCAGAGTAAGAGGAAGAGGTCAGTTGAAGGTGTGTGCAGTGAGAGTCAGAGTAAGAGGTCAGTTGAAGGTGAGTATAGTGAGAGTCAGAGTAAGAGGTCAGTTGAAGGTGTGTGCAGTGAGAGTCAGAGTAAGAGGTCAGTTGAAGGTGAGTATAGTGAGAGTCAGAGTAAGAGGTCAGTTGAAGGTGTGTGCAGTGAGAGTCAGAGTAAGAGGTCAGTTGAAGGTGTGTATAGTGAGAGTCAGCGTAAGAGTCAGAGTAAGAGGAAGAGGTCGGACGAAGGGTGTAAATCCAATACTGTCTTGTCTGTCCCCTCTCAGCACTTCTTCACATCTTTCGGAGCGAGGGATCGCAGCTACATGATGATCTTCAGGCTCTGGCAGAACGCACTAATGGACAAGGTGCCGCTCTTCACTGCCTCTCTCTATTCTGTCATACGCCACAGATGCCACCTACTCTCACATTCTACATATTCCTCTAATGTGTAACTAGTATGGTAATATTCCTTTATCTTACCTCCACCCTTCTCCTCCTCTCTCCACCCTCTGTCTTGCTCTCATTCCTTCATCCCTCTATCTTTCCCCCTCTCTCCACCCTCTGTCCTCCTCTCTCCTCCTCTATCCACCCTCTGTCCTCCTCTCTCTCCTCTCTCTCCTCCTCTCTTCTCCTCTCCCCCCCCCCCCTCTCTCCTTCTCTCCCCCTCTCCTCTCCCCTCAGACACTGTCTCCTAAGGAGCTGTGGCACATAGTGCACCAGTGCTACGGCACAGAGTTGGGCCTGACGAGCGAGGATGACGACTACGTCTCCCCCACCGCTGAGCACATCAATGGCCTGCTGTGAGTTCGACCGCCTGCTAATGTGCTTTCTGGTGTAGGACTACTCATGTGATGGTGGTTAATAAACCATGCTGTTGTATTTGCTGTCACTATGTAGGGATGGACGTGCCTTTTAATTGTGTGGTGGTGTGATTGGCAGGTTCATTTGAATTTAAACAAAGTTCTTGTTTTCGAAGGCTATGTTCAACGGTCTATTTGCCCACATTTTTACATTCCTTCTCATGTTGTCACACATTTCCTTTATTTATAACTGACTGCCTTTTGAACTTCCTATTTGTTTCTACTTCCCCCCCTCTCTCTGTCTGTCTGTCTTTCCTCACACACTCTACACCTCTCTCATTTCTCTTTCTGCATCTCTCGCTCTCTTTTTTTTCCCCCTCCCTTTGTTTCTGTCTCTCGCCCCCTCTCCAGTCCCATTGAAGAGCCTATATCGGCAGACCTGCTGGATTTATGTGGAGTCCCCACCTCCCCATTGGCCTGCTCTCCCCCTCCTCCAGCCTCCTCTCTCGCCCCCAGCTGCAGTCCTCCTGCAGTGGGGTCCTTGTCGCCCTCGACCTCAGGGCTGCCCATGGATGTGCCTGCTGCGGGCCGGCTAGGTGCCAGTGGCAGCTTCAGTGGGGAGCTCGAGCCCAGTCCACCCAGCTCCCAGAGCTCCCTGCCCTCCTTCACCCCCTCCACCCTCACGAGGACTGCGTCCGCATCTGCTGTGAGTTTACAGACACAGACGCACAGACGCACAGACGCACAGACGCACAGATGCACAGACAGACACAGATGCACAGACAGACACAGACACAGACACCATCACAAACAAACCCACACTTATACACACCTGTACATTAGGGCTCATATACTCAAAGTGTTCTGTCTGTCTTCACCATCAAACCCACACTTTTACACACCTAGTGTTCTGGCTGCCTTCTTAGCCCTTGTTGGGGTCATGCCATGTGTCTTACTGTGACAAAGTGCTTAGTGGAACCTGACGGTAATGAAGTGGCAGAACAAGAGATCAGATTGGCCATAGTGGTGCAACTCACTCAATAGAAATGCTCTTTAGCTTCATGCCGTATCTGATGCCCTCACGCTTGTGCTAATAGTGATGCTCATTAGCCTTGCACTGTATCTGATACCCATCCGCTTGTGCTAATAGTGATGCTCATTAGCCTTGCACTGTATCTGATACCCATCCGCTTGTGCTAATAGTGATGCTCATTAGCTTTACGCTGTATCTGATGCCCTCACGCTTGTGCTAATAGTGATGCTCATTAGCTTTATGCTGTATCTGATGCCCTCACGCTTGTGCTAATAGTGATGCTCATTAGCTTTATGCTGTATCTGATGCCCTCACGCTTGTGCTAATAGTGATGCTCATTAGCTTTATGCTGTATCTGATACCCATCCGCTTGTGCTAATAGTGATGCTCATTAGCCTTGCACTGTATCTGATACCCATCCGCTTGTGCTAATAGTGATGCTCATTAGCTTTATGCTGTATCTGATGCCCTCACGCTTGTGCTAATAGTGATGCTCATTAGCTTTATGCTGTATCTGATGCCCTCACGCTTGTGCTAATAGTGATGTGACTGCAGTGCAACTGCAACATGACTCACCGTGTCTGTTTGTCTTCCTTTCTCGTCCTCTGTCTCCCTTTTTCTCTCTCTCTCTCTCTCTCTCTCTCTCTTTCTTTATCTCTTTGTCCTTCCCTGTCCTTCCTGTTTCTCAATCCCGTTCATCCCTGTCTCTTCCGGTAGAATCTGGAGGATGCTGGGGACACGCTGTCCGAGTCGGTCAGTCTCGCTCTTCCTCAAGCTACACACAGCCTGGGCAACCTGTCCTCGCTGGAAATGACCAATGATGAAGAGCTGCCCACAGACCCCAGCAACTCCTCCGACACACAGGAAGAGAGTGAGTTGATACTGTTAGATTGACCAGTTCAGTCTGCTCTAGGCTCACACTGATGTGGGGTCTTAGTGGAACATCCAGATGCAAATGCCCTTCTTCGGTATTGTGTGTCAGAATGACAAATTGCATACAACTTGAATAAACATACAATTTTAATAATCATAAAATTTGTTAATGAAACAAATTGCCTGAATGTGACCCAGAGGCTTGAGTTTAACTTCCATTGTTTTATTCATGAACTCCTGGCTTTTATTTTTCCTTAAGTTGAACTGATAGTACACACACATGATACAACACAAAATACACTTAACTTACACAAACAGACACTGAGGTTGGTAAAAACAACACAGTATTAACATTATTTATATTTCATCAAGTAATATAGTAGTTTGTGTCCATATACATAAGTAGAATAACAAAAATGGATTTGAGATATACTGAGATATTCTAACTATGAAAATAAAATGTAGAATGTGCATTTACTTGTACCACTCAGAGGAGGGGAGTCATTATATTCAGCGTCCGACTGAAAACACTGCTGTCTGGCCAGTAGGTTATGAGAAGTGTTGTTCATTTTATCAAGTAGTTTGTGCAAAATCTCTCTCTCCAAAACTCCAGAGCAGTCACCAGCACAGAGCGAGCCAGCCTTTTTTATCAGCTTGTTCAGTTTCTTAGTGTCACTGGCTCTGATGCTGCTGCCCCAACAGAGTTACACTCGCAACAACAGACTGGTAAAAGATATGCAACATCTTGCTGCACACAGTGAAGGACCTAATGTGTCCCTTCCTGTAGACAGCCACAGTGTTACATTTCCAGTCCAGTCTGTTGTCAAGGTGAACGGTTGTCTCTGTACAACCCCTGTCTTGTCCCTTCCCTGACCTATCTGAGGTGGTGTTTGTTTCTTTCGGTGATCCCCTGAGCTGAGCGTGAGTGTGTGTGTGTGTGTGTGTGTGTGTGTGTGTGTGTGTGTGTGTGTGTGTGTGTGTGTGTGTGTGTGTGTGTGTGTGTGTGTGTGTGTGTGTGTGTGTGTGTGTGTGTGTGTGTGTGTGTGTGTGTGTGTGTGTGTGTGTGTGTGTGTGTGTGTGTGTGTGTGTGTGTGTGTGGCAGTGGCAGTGGCGAGTCTCTCCCTGTGGCGTCACATATAATGTGTTCTATCTGCCACGAACACAGCTGTCATGCAGAGCAGCCGTGGGGGTCAACTGTCCCTCTACCCCCCCTCAGCGGACGGACTGAGATGAATGACAGACACTCGTGCAGAGTCTTTTCCTCCAAAGGGCCATTTAATTAGCAATTCAGCGGGGGCTTGAGAGTGGCAGCTTTCATTTCACAAAGCCAGAAAGCTTTGGTTATGCTCAACTACAGTGGTGATTGTGAACCCCTTAGAAATGTCTGATATCTGCATAAATACGACCTAAAATGTGGTCGGTTCTTAATTCAAGTCATCAAAATTCATGAAGAGAAGCCAGTTTAATATTTAATGGTCAAACGAAGACATTAGTACCCCACTATTGTAAATAAAGATTCCATTAACCTCTCTCTATCAATTTTTATGACTTAAATGAAGATCCGAGAAAATTTTAGGGCATATTTATGCAGATTTCCAGAAATCTCAATGGCGTTCACAAACTTTGTAGCTCCACTGTTCCAGTAGGCTTAAAAGAAGTGTTTGTGTTTGCCTCTAGCTCCTGTAGGTTTGAGACTTCCGCAGCCTTTTTTTATAGGCTGACTATGGAGGTGTCTGTTTAATAGGACGGGGTTAGAGGTTAATGTGTTGTTTTTGTGAGGTGCTATAGAAATGAATAGGCTGTCTGTAGTGGTAGTATAGTGCCTGAGGAGAATGAGCTAGATCTAGAGGTGCTTGCGTGTGTGTGTGTTTGTTTGTGCCTCCGTGTGTCTGTGCGTGCGTGTTTGTGTGTGTGTCCGTGTGTCCGTGCGTATGTGTGTATGTGTTAGTTTGTGTGTGTGTGTTTGTGTGTGTGTTTGTGTTAGTTTGTGTGTATGTGTGTGTGTTTGTGTTAGTTTGTGTGTGTGTGTTAGTTGTGTGTGTGTTTGTGTGTAAAAGCCTGACATAAGATGTAAATGTGTGTGTCCTGCAGTGTGCTAAATGTTGTTGGGAAAACAGTGTCAGGGGAATGACTACATGGAAACGCGGAGGTGCTTTCAGGGTGACTGGGCTCTTTGTACTGGTGTCAGGAAGCAGTAGCCTAGCCTCTCACTCCAGATGCTTTGGAGGCCAGCAGGGCTGTCTGTAAGGGGGCAGGACGGGAGAGGCTGTGGAGGTGCTTTAGATGGATACTGTGGTCGTTGTTAGCAAAGCTGGTAGAGTTTGTGTTGGTACAGAGGCACATTTGGTGGTGTGTGTGTGTGTGTGTGTGTGTGTGTGTGTGTGTGTGTGTGTGTGTGTGTGTGTGTGTGTGTGTGTGTGTGTGTGTGTGTGTGTGTGTGTGTGTGTGTGTGTGTGTGTGTGTGTGTGTGTGTGTGTGTGTGTGTGTGTGTGTGTGTGTGTGTGTGTGTGTGTGTGTGTGTGTGTGTGTGTGTGTGGGCGTGATGTGTACAGAGTTCCTAGAAATAGAGCAGTTGTCTTTGTAGGCCTACCTGAAGTGAATAGGAAGTCAATAGCGGTCGCTGAACTGTCTGTATGGCCAGACTGAATGATTAATATAATTTTACAATATATCTTTATTTAAAACTGGTCATGCTGGAATGTGAGATTGTGGTACCTTTTAAAAGGGAATTATACAGGCTTTCCAACGGTATAAGATTTATTGCCAAGAAGCATTGTTACAACAAAGAAATAATCTACCAAACACAAATGTCCTTACTTTTTGTGCTATGTTTATAATATGTGTATGGCCAAATAAGGACATGGTGACTTCAATTACCACAAGGAACATTTCATGTGACTCAACGCTTCTGTCCAGTTAGGAATTTGCATTTAGTGAGAAAACTAAAGTCAGTTACTATGATTCAGCAACCAGTCTGATTCATCACCTTCGTGCAAGGCTGAAGTTGGTCTTTTTTCATCAGCATGAGGGCTGAAGCCATGTCCCGGCGACCACAGTTCACACATTTCATTCTGTCTTGTATTGAAACATTGTGTAGAGTCACAGAGAATGACACGTGCCCACAAAGGGTTCTAGGTGTTGAAAGGGTGTAGAACCATTTAGGTATTGTGTAGAACCATAAGATTATTATAATTATGTATTAACATGCTTTCTGTGCTGTACTTTTATATGTTTTATTTCATTTTATTTTTTAACTTCTTTTGTCCCCCTGTCCATTGTATGTATGGACGGTTTATGGGGCAAAGGCCCGAACCAAACCTGCCTACGTCTCAATTTTGTTTGTGGGAAAATAAACTGAATCTTTAAATAACCTTAATCTTAAAATTGAAGAACATTAGTCTGTGCAATAGTGAACAGGATGCTTGTAGAGACTTGTGAAGTGAAACTGCCTGTGGTCTTGCCAGGTGAAGTGGAGGCGTTCTGTGCAGACCTGGGCGGCCGTCGGCACATCAACACCGTGGTGCGCATGAGTGTGGACAAGCTGCACGACCTGCTCTTCTCAGCAGACACACACTTCATCCAGCACCTGTTCTCACAGCGCCACTTCACAGGTGAGGCTGCGTATGCATACACACACACACACACACACACACGCACTTCACCTAGCACCTCTTCTCACAGCGCCACTTCACAGGTGAGGCCGCGTATGTGTGCACACACACACACACTCACACGTATACCGAACACACACACACACACACACTCACACGTATACCGAACACACACGCATGCATACACACACACACACATTCAATTCAGTTCATCCACCATAGTGTAAGGCACATGCACACATTTGAGTGTTTTTATTTAGATTTACATACACTGGTTAAATGACCAACATAGTATCCAAATATTGAGCTTGCCATGCAACAACAGACCCTTGTACAAAGCAATGAATGAATACACACACACATTCCCTTAAAACATGCGTCAAACAGCCACCCCAGTGTTTTCTTCCTAAATGCCACCTCATGTTGACACCTCCAGTCCACCTTCCTTCCTAACCAGGATTCAGGAGTAACAGAATACATGGAACGGCGTTATGTAATTAGGATACAAAAAAAGGGTAACTGTATTACAAGTTATCAAGTTACATTACTTTAATATTGTGATACTTGGATTAGGTTACTGAATAACATTTTGAACAGGTAATCAGTAATTGTATCGGAATACATTTTTAAAGTTATCCTCCCAATCCTGTTCCGAACACATTAGTGCTGACAGTTGCTCCAGTGTTCACACCAGCGCTTAAAGGCCCATTGTACTTGACTGCAGACCATGCAAGCCAAAGAGGAACCAGGCAAGATCAGAGGGCAGTTTACAGTTTGATTTCCCCAACTAAAGGGTCTAAAGTGAGAAACTGCACGTTACTAAATGACTACTAAGTTACTAAATACTGTTTTTTCATGCGTGGGTTTAGTTCCGCCTGTTTCCAGTCAGTCTTCAAAAGAAACATTACAAAATGACCTTGTTAGGAGAACGTTAGTTTCCTTATAAGGTGGCAGGAACTTTCCTTCTGAAGCACAGACCACAGTAATGGTGAAATCTGCGAGTCCTCTCCCCCTTTCCATTGGAGTGTACTAGTGATGTGTAGTAAATGTGCTATTGACTTCTATTGACTTAGTGCTGCACTACATAGGGCCCCGGTGGGGTTTGACCACGCTGGCAGGCGGTCGGTGTTGTCTTGTCACCTCTCTTCATGCCAAACAGCTTCAAAACCGTTTAAAGGTGTAATGCCTTAGATATCTGTACCGTTTAAAGGTGTAATGCCTTAGATATCTGTACCATTTTAAAGGTGTAATGCCTTAGATATCTGTACCGTTTAAAGGTGTAATGCCTTAGATATCTGTACCATTTTAAAGGTGTAATGCCTTAGATATCTGTACCATTTTAAAGGTGTAATGACTTAGATATCTGTACCGTTTAAAGGTCTATTGCCTTAGATATCTGTATAGTTTAAAGGTGTAATGCCTTAGATATCTGTACTGTTTAAAGGTCTAATGCCTTAGATATCTGTACTGTTTAAAGGTGTAATGTCTTAGATATCTGTACCGTTTAAAGGTGTAATGCCTTATATATCTGTATAGTTTAAAGGTGTAATGCCTTAGATATCTGTACCGTTTAAAGGTCTAATGCCTTAGATAGCTGTACCATTAAAACAGGTATTCTGTATTTCCCATAATCCATTTGGAGTGAGATCAATAACATGATCAGGTCAGAGGTCAGTGAGGCCAGGCTGTATGAAGGAGTGGACATGATCAATACCCCAAAGCAGGCAGAGCGTCAGTGCCGTTCCTTCTCCTTCTGTTCACGCACAGACTCATTCACACACACCATTATTTCTGTCCTGATCTGTGTGTCTGTGTGTCTGTGTGTCTGTGTGTCTGTGTCTGTGTCTGTGTCTGTGTCTGTGTCTGTGTCTGTGTCTGTGTCTGTGTGTGTGTGTGTGTGTGTGTGTGTGTGTGTGTGTGTGTGTGTCTCCCTTCTATCACCTGATCAGATCTGAGCGTTCGTGACTGGCAGCCTGAAGGCAGTGCTGGGAGCTCCACGCGTGTGCTGAGTTACACCATCGCCATCAACAACCCGCTGGGCCCCAAAACCGCTCCTGTGGTGGAGACGCAGGTCAGTACTTGTTTTCTCCCTCCCTCCCTCTTTCTCTCCTCATTTTTCTTTCTCTTTCCCGCTCTGTTTCTCTATCTCTCCCCATCATCCACCCTGTCATTGCTCCTCTGAATCTCATGCCATGCCCCCCCCCCCCCCTCTCTGTGTATTCTATATGTGTTGAAGTGGTCTAGAATTTGAGGTTTGGGCGACAGTGGTACAGGAGGTGGAAAAGTCGTTTAGTAATCAGAAGGTTGCTAATTCGATTCCTCACTGTCGAAGCGTCCTTGAGCAAGACACTGAACCCCTAATTGCTCCTGATGTGCAGTGTGCCATCAGTGTAGATGTAAAATGTATATACATCCTGTTAAGTCGCTTTGGATAAAAGTATCTGCTAAATGACTAAGTGTACTTCAACCACCTCCCACCCACAGAGGGACCTCATTTACTTAGATCTGTATAGTTTAAAGGTGTAATGCCTTAGATATCTATACCGTTTAAAGGTCTAATGCCTTAGATATCTGTACCATTAAAACAGGTATTCTGCATTTCCCATAATCCACTTGTAAATGAGGTCCCTCTGTGGGTGGGAGGTGGTTGAAGTGGCACCTGAGTGCTGATCTCCGTTGCTGTATCTGTGTTGAACTAGCTTCTGTTCTAGGTTTTATATGAATGAGACGATGTAAGTTGTGTTTGCATGGACTGTAGATTGATGTAGGTGGGATGGTTTGGGTGTGTGTGTGTTTGCGGGTTTAAACTTGCTAGCTGTTTGTTGACGTTAGTCAGCGTTTGTTTTAGGTTTGTGAAACCTGTGTGTGTGAATGGGGGTAGTCAGCTTTGTGAAGCCTGTGTGTGTGTGTGTGTGTGTGTGTGTGTTTGTTTGCAGGTTAAAACATGCTAGCTGTTTATTGACGTCAGTCAAAGTTTGTTTTAGGTTTGTGTGTGGTTTGGAGAGATTCTGACAAGATCGTAACAAGATTCTGGTTGTTTTGTGTAGGTGTGATTTTAGTGTGTGTGGGTATGTCTCTGACGTGTGTGTGAGTATGTGAGTGAGTGAGTGTGTGTGTGGAATGTGTGAGTGTCTGTGTGAGTGTGACTGTGTATGTATGTGTGTGTCTTCAGCGTGTATGTTCAGTGTCTGTTCTAACCTGGTTGACTGTGTGGTCTCCTTCCCCCAGACCCTCCACAAGAGCAGTGCGCGGGGTGAGTGCTATGTGGTGGACTCGGAGGTCATCACCTCGGGCATCCCCTACCAGGACTACTTCTACACTGTGCACCGCTACTGCCTCACCTCCGTCAGCAAGCACAAGAGCCGCCTACGGTAAGGCCGAGGGGGATGCCTACGGTAAGGCCTCAGGGGAGGCCATTGAGGGGGGGGGGGGGGCGGGGGAGGCCATTGAGGGGGGGGGGGGGCAGGGGAGGCCATTGAGGGGGGGGGCTGGGGAGGCCATGGAGGGAGGGGGGGCTGGGCCGGCCCTACACTCAGCAGTTATGCAATCCACGTCCCTGAAAAAAAGTTTGAGATTGCTGATACACCATCTGGTCTTGATGCTTAAGGCCTCTGTCAAAGCTGGTAGTTGCAGTGAGTAATTTAAGCATCAATGTGTCCTGCTAAGACAGTATACTGATAGTGATCAGCCAGTATTAGCAGAACATTGCTCAGTGGAACTCGACCAATAGGGAGAAGTAAAAGGACAGGACAAAGGAATGAATGAATACACACACACACACACACACACACACACACACACACACACACACACACACACACACACACACACACACACACACACACACACACACACACAGATGTCCCACAGGTCAGATGTAAACCCTGACTTGGCAGACCTTTGGTGTGGAAGCACACAATGTCTGATTATGTTCAGTACCCCCTCAAAGAATCAAGTAGTTTGTTTTGGTGATAAACATTATGTAAACAGAGGTTGTCGTGGTTTGTGTGAGAGCTGATGGGAGGACTGTGCTGTGATTGTGTGTGCCTGTTCAGGGTGTCCTCCAACATCTGCTACAAGAAGCAGCCGTGGAGCCTGGTGAAGGCCCTCATCGAGAAGAACACGTGGAGTGGCATCGAGGAGTACTACAGGCACATGGGTGAGCACAGAGGGAGAGAGAGAGATTTTGACTTCTAAAAAACCCTTTATTAAAAAAAAATTAAAATAAATAAAAACCTTTTTGAAATACCATTGGAAATAGTCAGCCAATTTCACCAGTTGAAAACAAGCTTCCCAAAGTCGTTACTCGTAATTGTAACACACCAGCTCTTCCTGAACTGAGCAAAATTCTCCTTTTGCTGGCAGAACGTGTGCTCCGCAACTATTCTTCTGTCCACTTGAGAAGATTTAAACATGGATATCATGTCAATATCTTGGCCTTCATTTTTTGCTTCATGTGACTTTAAGATGGCCAACTGTGCTCTAACAAGAAATTGGCCATCAAATAACGCTCACTATCTAGTTTCCCATGTCCCTTAAACATGTGGGGCAATGTTCAGATTCAGTAAGATTAAACACAAAATCAGTACATTTGTAAAGTCTTTATCTTGCTTCAGCAATGGCACTATACAGTTGATCTCGTCCTTTGCGTGCTCTTCCTGGTCCCTGTGTTATATAATTGGCGGTTCCTGACAGCAAATGCAAAGTCCCCGGGAAGGATGTCCTCTTTCTGAACCTGAGCATTTACTCGTCTTCAATTTGGATACATTTTTTTCCTGTGCTAAATTGGCTTAAACATGAATAAGGCTTTTTGATATGAAATCAAGTCACACAGACCCGCATAGTTTTCTATGTGTCCAAGGTGTCATGTGAGGTTACACTCTCAGCCGTTCTGCGTTGGCATAGTTCATAATCCACAGGACGGAGCAAAGCACACACACAGGCCTTTGTCAGCCCAATTTGTTTGTCATAGACGGATGTTGCCATGGGAATGGAAGTCCGAGCATCACATCACGCCTTGTGTCTTATTTCATTACGCCCTGTGTCTTTAGTTTATTACAGGTTCCAGCATGATGACGTTAACTAATTGATTAAAAGGCTGTCGGCACGTTATAAATGTGAATCTAAACATAGGTTAGATTCTAAAAATCATTGAATGATTAAGCAGTCACTTGTAAACAGAGGGGCTTGCGCTACAGAAAATGGATACTTTAGCAGTAGTTCTTGTTAGAGTTTGTGCTGTGTGAAAATTGAGCCTTGTAGGTGTTCCTTAAGTACCTTCAAATACGACTCAATATGAAAACCGAAAACGAAACAAACGTAACGAAAACTAAACTGCACTGAATTTCCCCCTTTCGGTCTGTACTGCACTAGACCATGCCTAAGCCAGAAAGAAGTTGAACTGAATGTGAGTTTAAAATGTCAAGGTGTGTAAATGTCAATGTGGGTGTGCCACTTTGAAGTGAAGGTGAAGTTGAATGGAGGTGAATAGGTGTGTGTGATTGCTATTTGAATGGGAATACCACATGTTATAGTGAGGTGGGATGGGTCAGGGAGGCTCAGGTCAGAAGTTTAGTCTCATAGTTAAGAAAAACACACTTCACATTTTATTGTGTTTTTGTTCATATTTTTAATCTAGAGTGGATGTAGAGGTTGTTATGTGATTGTAGTTTAGCTGATAGCAAGACGCTACCAACATCGAAGTCACCAAGGTTGATACCAGGGAGCACCTTAAACCGAAATCCTAAACTGGCGGATACTTTAAGTAAAAGCCTCTTTTAAATGAATAAACGTAAATGTAGATAGATAGATAGATGGATACTTTATTAATCCCGAGGGAAATTTAGGTCATCCAGTAGCTTATAGACTTAACTCACAAACGTACATACATAAATCACAATAAAAACAGTACACATAGAAAGATTGTGTTTGGAGGGAGTGGGGTGTTTACAGATACAGGATAGATCTGGCCCAATAGTACAGTGTGCATTGATTGTGACGGTGTTGATATCCACGAGGAAAGTAGTGCAACGATTGCAGAGAGATAGTGTTCACGTGCTTGTGTGGATAGTGCAAAGAAGATCTCTGGCGCTCTGTATGTCCCTAACGTGCTGCCGTTGTCCTTCAGAGACGGAAGTGTGCAAGCTGGAGACGCTGATGCAGACTGAGGTTACCGTGGTAACGGCGAGCGAGGTGGCGGCGGCGGTGGCGGACTCTGCCAAGACCCCACCGCTTCTGCGTCGACGCAAGCGCAACCTGTCGCGCCGCGCCGGAGAGAGGGAGCGAGAGAGGGAGGCGTTGGGTGCGGCGGCCGGCGGGGGAGGAGGGGCAGGCGATCGGGCCGACCGAGGGATGGCGGAGGAGAGAGACCGGCGGGAGATGAGTGAGTCAGCGGGACAATCTGGAGGCTTCCGGAACTTTCTGTCCCATCCTCAACCACCTGCACACACTCTCTGTCTTTCCCTCCTCTTTCTTTCCCTCTCAGACACACACACACACACACACACACACACGCACACACACACACACACACACGCACACACACACACACACACACAAACACATACTCTCTGTGTCCCTCTCTCTCCCTCTCTCAGAAACACACACTGATGCATGCATTACCTTTTTTTATTTACCTGACATCTAGTGGTCATGTTTGGCATTGCAAAACAACCTAGCTTCAACCACTAAATACGTCATACTTTTTTTTTCATTCTCCTTCCACCCTATCCACTCCTCTCCCTCTCCTTTCTCCATCTCTTCACTCTCTCCCTCTCTCTTTTCCACTCATCTCTATCTCACCCTCTCTCTCCTATCTTTTCACTCTCTCTCTTCCACTCCTCTCTATCTCTTCACTCTTTTCCTCTCTCCTCTCTCTTCCACTCCTCTATCTCTTCACTGTCTTCCTCTCTCCTCTCTCTCCCACTCCTCTCTATCTCTCGTCTCTCTCCTCTCTCTTCCTCTCTCGTCTCTCTTCCACTCGTCTCTATCTGTGTCTCCAGGCGGCTCCTTCTTTAAGCTGGGTGAGAGGGGACGTGGGGTCGGCGGCAGCAGCAGCGGAAGCATCTCTACTGTGCTGCTCATAGTCAGCTTCATGTGAGTACTTCATGTGTGTGCGTCTGGAGTAACACCATGGGACTGTGTGTGTGTGTGTGTGTGTGTGTGTGTGTGTGTGTGTGTGTGTGTGTGTGTGTGTGTGTGTGTGTGTGTGTGTGTGTGTGCTGCTCATAGTCAGCTTCATGTGAGTACTTCATGTGTGTGCGTCTGGAGTAACACCATGGGACTGTGTGTGTGTGTGTGTGTGTGTGTGTGTGTGTGTGTGTGTGTGTGTGTGTGTGCTGCTCATAGTCAGCTTCATGTGAGTACTTCATGTGTGTGCGTCTGGAGTAACACCATGGGACTGTGTGTGTGTGTGTGTGTGTGTGTGTGTGTGTGTGTGTGTGTGTGTGTGTGTGTGTGTGTGTGTGTGTGTGTGTGTGTGTGTGCTGCTCATAGTCAGCTTCATGTGAGTACTTCATGTGTGTGCGTCTGGAGTAACACCATGGGACTGTGTGTGTGTGTGTGTGTGTGTGTGTGTGTGTGTGTGTGTGTGTGTGTGTGTGTGTGTGTGCTGCTCATAGTCAGCTTCATGTGAGTACTTCATGTGTGTGCGTCTGGAGTAACACCATGGGACTGTGTGTGTGTGTGTGTGTGTGTGTGTGTGTGTGTGTGTGTGTGTGTGTGTGTGTGTGTGTGTGTGTGTGTGTGTGTGTGTGTGTGTGTGTGTGTGTGTGTGTGTGTGTGTGTGTGTGTGTGTGTGTGTGTGTGTGTGTGTGTGTGTGTGTGTGTGTGTGTGTGTGTGTGTGTGTGTGTGCTGCTCATAGTCAGCTTCATGTGAGTACTTCATGTGTGTGCGTCTGGAGTAACACCATGGGAGTGTGTGTGTGTGTGTGTGTGTGTGTGTGTGTGTGTGTGTGTGTGTGTGTGTGTGTGTGTGTGTGCTGCTCATAGTCAGTTTCATGTGAGTACTTCATGTGTGTGCGTCTGGAGTAACTCCATGGGGGACTGCGTGTAGGTGAATGGTGTAACGGGCGGATTTGTGATTTACTTGTCCGCGTCTGTGTGTTCATGTGTTTGTTTGTCTTTCTGTCCGTGGGACCATGAGGGTGTTGTGCTTCTGTATGTTTGTCATTTGTTTATTCTGTGTGTGTGTGTGTCTGTGTGTCTGTGTGTTTTGTGCGCATGTCTGGCTGTCCCGGCTGAGGCATAAAAACAGCTGTGCCCAATGTCACCACTCCTCCGCTAGTAAACCCAGATCAGATGGCCTCTCGACGTGCTCCATGCCTGCCAAGCTGCAGCTAGCGGAAAATTAAACCCATCCCATCTCACTGAGGCAAAAAGGAAATCCCTTCATTTTCCTTCGGGATGGGGGGCATTTTCCTTTCCCTCTCTCTCTCTCTCTCTCTCTCTCTCTCGCTTCTTCTTCATGACCCATTGCATTCATTGTACTCCTCTGTCAACATGTCCTTGTACACAGTATTGCACCTGCTGTATACTGTGGTGATGGTACTGCTTAGCACGCTGGTAGGAACACTGTTTATTGTAATGTCTGCATTCTGGGCTTAATCTATGGGATGGTTTCTGCGTAGAAACCTTGTTGTGGTTGTTCTGATTTGAAGGTTAAAGTCGAGTGAAGATGTATGATGTGCTGTGAAGTGTGCATTAAGCCCAAGTGCTGGACATTATTTATAAAGTGTTGACGCTAACGTTTATCAGTTGTTGAGGCTGAGTGGGGAAACAATCTAAAATCTCCTTGCTTACTAACTGCTTCCTGCTACCTCTCTCTTTCTCTGTCCCTCTCTCTCTCTCCATGTATCTCTCTCTCTCTATCTCTCGCTCTCTCTTTTCTCCTGCTTCCCTTGCTACTTCTTCTGCACAGGATCTGTGTCAGGTAATGTAACTCTTCTGTTAGTGTGTCTGTGAGCACTGAACTGATTACACCTGCTTGTGTGGAGACAAACACACTCACTTGATACCCTGTGTGCCTCTTACCCTGTGTATGTTTGCGTGTGTGTCTGCGCATGTGTATATGAGGGTAAGGTGTGTGTGCGCATGCGTGTTTGTGTGTTTCTGTCTCTGTCTGTGTGTGTGTGTGTGTGTGTGTGTTTGTGTTTTTCAGTCTCTCTGTGTGGGTGTGTGTGTGTGTGTGTGTGTGTGTGTGTGTGTGTGTGTGTGTGTGTGTGTGTGTGTGTGTGTGTGTGTGTGTGTGTGTGTGTTTGAAGGTCAGCCAAGCCCTAGGATCAAGTTTTAAAATTCAGATCCTCATACTTCAGAAGCAATCTGTTCACTCTTATCTTTCAACCCCTCATTCAGTCATCCCCACCCTAACATCCCACCCCACCCCAACCCAACCCAACCTCTGTATTTGTGTGGGCTTGATGCTTTGCCAGATGCTGCCCTTCCTTCTCCATGTTAATCTATTCAAATACCTGCATCCTGTCAGCCTCTAATGCACCACACCACACTGTTCATCCCATCACAGTCCACAGTTATTAGAAGGTGGCTTATGACTGATCCCCGTGTGTTCAGATATTAGAGGAGGTGGCTTATGACTGCTCCTCATGTGTTCAGATATTAGAGGAGGTGGCTTATGACTGCTCCTCATGTGTTCAGATATTAGAGGAGGTGGCTTATGACTGCTCCTCATGTGTTCAGATATTAGAGGAGGTGGCTTATGACTGCTCCTCATGTGTTCAGATATTAGAGGAGGTCGCTTATGAATGCTCCTCATGTGTTCAGATATTAGAGGAGGTGGCTTATGACTGTGTGATGTGATGTGAAGTGATGTTCAGTCATAAGGAGGTGGCTACTGACTGCTCCTCAGGTTTTCAGTTATTAGGAGGTGGCTTATGACTGCTCCCCATGTGAGCCACGTTAGCCCCATGACCCAGAGCAAGGGTATTTCAACACGGAAGAAGTGCTGTTGAAAGGGCCGTTTGAATGACTAGCACACCTGTGTCACCACAGCCAACTTCTCATTTTTTTCTTGTGCTTTGCATTGTAATTAATGTCATATCTGTCTCTCTCTCTCTCTTTCTCTTTCTCTCTCTCTCTCTCTCTCTCTCGCTCTCTCTCCTTTCTCTCCATTCCTCTCTCTGTCTCCCTCTCTTCCCCTCTCTCTTTGTCTCCCCCTCTCTCTCTCTCTCCTCCTCCTCCCTCTCCCTCCCTCCATTCCTCTCTCTCTCTCCCTCTCTCCCCCTCTGTCTCTGTCTCCCCCTCTCTCTCTCCTTCTCTCTCTCTCTCCCTCCCTCCATTCCTCTCTCTGTCTCTCCCTCTCTCCCCCTCTGTCTCTGTCTCCCCCTCTCTCTCTCCTTCTCTCTCTCTCTCCCTCCCTCTCCCCCTGTAGTCTGGTGGTGCTGGTAGCCTTGAACATGCTGCTGTTCTATAAGCTCTGGGCCCTGGAGCGGGCGGCCCACACCCTGGAGACCTGGCACTCCTACTCCCTCACAGACAGGTGAGGACCTGCACTGTAGTAGAGAGCGCTGTCTGGCTCGCATCCAGAGTGCCATACGAATACACATTCACTCACTCTGACTGAGTATAGTGGGAGTCTTACATTCTGATTTGTGTTTGTGGTTTGATGTAGTAACTGAATGAAGTGCACCATATGGTTGATTTCTTGTTTCCAGTTGTAGCCATGGGACTGACCGAATAACAAGCCCTCCTTTTCTCTGTATGTCCGTGTGTGTGCGCGTGTGCTTGTGTGTGTGTCTGTGTCTGTGTGTGTGTTTGTGTGTGTGTGTGTGTGTCTGTGTTTGTGTCTGTGTCTGTGTCTGTGTGCGCACGGTGTGTGTGTGTGTGTCTCAGCCCTCTTCCACAGTCGGCGGGGGAGTGGGCCCAGGTGTTGCAGCTGCAGAGGCAGTTCCACCAGGCGCAGCTCAGCAAGTGGCAGCAGATCCTACAGTCCTCCGTCACGCTACTCGACCAGGTATGCACTGCCTCGTGTACGCAACGGACTGTGCCAAGCTCGTTTGCATTGCTGTAAGTAGTAGAACGACACCAAACGGCACCAAACTGCACCCTGCTGGTCCACCACCAAACGCACAGCCGAATGACATTGAAGATACTATCTCTTTTGTGATTGGCTCAGTCGGCATTCAGCGCTTGCCATAGTGTGTCTGTATGTTGGGTATATCAGGGCACGTATGAAGCAAATCCAGTTAGAAAGATTCATCTGGAACATTTCAACATAGTTCTATAACAACGGCAGTATATGGTAAACTTCCCATCGACATTTTTACCACAGTGAGTGTGTTTAGGCAGACACTGAATTGACAAAATGAGCATATTCTCTCTCAAATTCCATAGTTATATAAAATTGTTATCTCAAGAACTAGTAAAGGTGCAGTGTGTAGGTTTTAGGGGATCTCTATTAGCATATAAAGTATAGTACAAAGAAGTGAAATAAGTGGTTCGTGCTGGCTAACCGTAATGTGTTGTGAGAAGTTTTGAGAACCCAAATAGAGGATCATGCTTATTATTTAGCACAAGAAAAGCAAGGGAGCGTCAATCGTCATAGACAGTGATGCGTAAAACTTAAACGAAATGAAATCGGGACAGGCGACGACAGAAAACAAGGTGTGGCCTTTCCTAGATGGAAATCGCTGATGAGGGGCAAATGTTTTCAGAGCTACGCCAGAGTTGCTTGTCTTCTGTTGGAAACTTAACCCAACCATTCTAAATGCAATGTGTGGTTTGATAGCTTCAGCAAGAATATGGCCATCCCACCCAGTGACGATATCAAGATCAGCCCACAGCTGCTGAAAATGATTGCCAATAAAAGTGTTACGGTAAACAAAAAAGGTTTGGACCTCATGTCAGCCAACAAGTAACATAGTCAAACTACACAGTTTACAGTCCATTGAGGCTATGACCTATAGTTTTACAGACTTAATAACTAAATACAATTTCTAAAAATCTATCTACAGTAACCTCATCACCTAAAACATAATGGTTACTCGATGGCGGTCGTAGACGATGAGATCATTTTGGAAGTAGCCACCTGATTGGCACCATACAGCCACTAAATCTTACACACTGCACCTTTTAAAGTTAGCAATGATTCGGGCTTAGAAATAACTGAATACATTTTAACCAAGCAACCTCTGTAATCTTTGACAAAAAAAAAAAAGAAGTACTAGACAGGACACTAAACATGTTCGTTTCTCTTTGGACTAACACCAAATGTTTCCTTTGTGGGCTAATGTTATACGTACAGTACCAGTCAAAAGGTTGGACACTTTTACTTTTATTTTTTTCTACATTGTAGATTAATACTGAAGACATTTAAACTATGAAAGAACACATATGGAATGATGTACTAAACAAAAAAAAGTGTTATATACCAAAACTTCTCAAAAAACGTGAAGGTGTGTCCAAACTTTTGACTGGTACTGTATGTAAATACACATACGGCAGTTGGGGTATAAACGGAGGAAGCTAACGTTGTGCTTTGTGTTGTGGAATTCTTTGCCCCCACTTATTTTGTGTCGGGACACCTCAGCGGCCTTAATCTGAGCCATTTAAAGCCATTTAAAGACACAGTTTCGAACGAGAAGACTATGATGTGCGGAAACACAAATCCAGGCTCGACGGGCTACTCTGAGTGCAGGAGCACTGAGCGATGCCATTGGTGTGAAAAAAGCGGCAATCGTGGCTGCATGTATGTCCTTACTGTGTGTGTGTGTGTGTGTGTGTGTGTGTGTGTTGGAGCGGGCCATCCTATATTTACAATCAATAACATGTATGTCCTCACTGTGTGTACATTGGACCAGGCCATCTGATGTTTACAGTCAATAACATAACGGAGTATGTTCACAGTTCAGGTTGTAAAACAGCTGAGGTCCCTGTTCTTGAGGTCGTCTCTGTATTACTATGCATCAGCAGGGTGTTCATGCGGTGCATTCACTCTGCACGTGTCTGCGGGTGTTTCTTCTGCACGTGTGCGGAGTTTGTTGCCGTGTGTACCGTTACGCTCCGCAGCTGTTTGGGTTGATTGGCTGGCTGGACAGCCAACGAGTCGAACAGCTGGCTGACAACTGTTTGCCGGCATGTGTCTGTCTTTTGCAGCAGCACGACAGCCACTAACAGTAACATTTACATTTACATTTAGTCATTTAGCAGACACTTTTGTCCAAAGCGACGTACAAGGGAGAGAACAGTGAAGTTACGAGCCATAGAGAGTGTGGCAATAAATACTACTTTACATAGGAAATATATAAAAACGAAATACAAAAGAATAAGAAGTGCAGGAATGTAACTGCTGTAATTGCAAGTTAAGCACTAGTTGAAGTGCCAGTTAGGGCGGGAGTAGCTTTCTGAAGAGTTGGGTCTTTAAAAGCTTTTTAAAAGTAGAGAGGGACGCCCCTGCTCTGGTAGTGCTAGGCAGTTCATTCCACTGACGCGGAACTACAAATGAGAATAGTCTGAACTGCCGTACTTGCACAGACGGCAGTGCCAAACGACGCTCACTAGAAGAGTGCATCATCCTGGGTGTAACATTTGCCCTTACAGAAGTGTACAGTAACATGCAGTGACTTTACACACCAGTGTGTGTCAAGAAAGCTAACTTTTGTTTGTCTGGTTGGTGATCTGCAGATGAAACAGTCGCTGGAAAGGCTACACAGAGGCATCGTCCCGGAAGAGCCCCAAGAAGACGTCCCTGCAGACCCCCCCACAGACACACTTCCAGAAGAGTGACCCTCACCTTCACCTCCACCTCAACTCCAGAAGACCTCACACCCCTTCTCTGCCTACACCCCCCACCACTCAGCTCCCCAGTGTGCTGTTGGACCCTGGAACAGCACTGGGAGTGTATGATGGGACAGCGAATGGGGACTACTTGTGTGTACGTGTGTGTGTGTGTTTGTGTGTGAGGGGCAAGGGGCGGGGGGGTGGGGTGGGGAACCCCATCATGCATCTTGGGAATTCTTTCATAATCAGAGCTGGACACATGGGGAAAATCACCCAAGACTCGATCTCCATAGAGACGGGCTCAAGAGACTTGATCCCCATAGAAACAGGCAACTGCATACACTTTGTGTACAGTACAGTTGTTAAACTATTCTCAAAAGAGTCGTCCATCAAAGCATTTCAGCATTTCAGTCATCCCCAGACACGCAGTCTGGTAGACTACAGCAATAACTCCATCGGTAATTTCCCCCATATCCAACAACAACAACAACAAAACTAGCTGGGCTTGATGACTTGGGGGGGGGGGGGGAGGAAAACAAGGATTCCTTTCTTGTTTTTTTTCCGGCCACAAAGCTTCACCTCCGAATGGTTCACCTTGGAACCCACGACTGTGCTGCACCCTGAGCCATTTCTCTCTATCTATCTTTCTATCTATTCATCTATCTATCTATCTATCTATCTCTTTCTCTCTCTCTCTCTCTCTCTCTCGGGTGCTTCCTGGTGAAGGCTACGCCCTCATCAGACAAAGTGAATTCCCGGAGGCTCGGCCGCTCAGATCCACCAGTCGTCTCCCAGCGCACCAATCGGCAGAGACCAGCGGCAGCTCAGACACACCAGTCGTCTCCCAGCCTACCAATCAGCAGAGACCTGCCTCCGGCTGCACATGCAACGCGGTCTGCTTCTCTTTTCGTCTCCTCCTCGAATCCTCTGTCTTTCCTCTGTCTACCTTTTGAAATATATATATATATATATATATATATATATATATATATATGTGTGTGTATGTATTTGAGGAGTACTTGAAAGGCTGGAGGCAGGGTATTGACTCCAGGGGCCTGCCAGCTGCATGTTGGGGGGGGGGGGGGGGGGGGTGGGCGGGCTAAAGTGGTCGCCAGTGGACCCTGTGCTGCGTTTTACTTATATTTGTTTGTTTTTGTCTTTTTTTTTTTTTTTTTTTTTAACTTTCGTCACCTCAGTACCTCTAGAGGTGGGGTCAGTCGTGTTTTGCATTTGTTTATTAGTCATTTCAAACTATGTGAGAACCAAGACTGAAGCTACTCTTCAAAGTGAGTGAGTATGGTATATGGTTTTGTGAGCGTGTGTGTGTCTGTGTGAGTGAGTGAGTGAGTGAGTGAGTGAGTGAGTGAGTGAGTGAGTGAGTGAGTGAGTGAGTGAGTGAGTGTGTGTGTGTGTGTGTGTGTGTGTGTGTGTGTGTGTGTGTGTGTGTGTGTGTGTGTGTGTGTGTGTGTGTGTGTGTGTGTGTGTGTCTGTGTTCAAAACCATATTGAAAAAGCGAGTGTCTCTTGATCCCTTCTCAGTATTTATGGTCAGGACTGAGAACGTCACTGTAACCCTGTGTGTAGTGCGTGGTGCACTCTGTGTTAAAGCTGTCTGCATGGACCCCTGGGAGAGGGTGTGTGTGTGTGTGTGTGTGTGTCTCTGTGTGTGTGTGTGTGTGTGTCTCAACACGGACCCCAGGGAGAAGGCGCAGGTGCCCCAGCTGAGGGCAATGGCAGTCCAGAGCAATAATGAAGAGTGAAGACTGCAGAACACAGAAACAATAGACAAAACTTGAAAGAGGCAACGGGCAAACTAGGGCGAGGCTATTCGTTGTTGTTCACATATTTGATTGTTTGCTTTCCCATCGTGTCTTGAATTTATGTGTGTGTATGCGTGCGTTCCTGTGTCTGTGCGTGTGTGTGTGTGTGTGTGTGTGTGTGTGTGGTGCAGAACTCCTTCCCTGTGTCTTCTTCAAGGATGAGAGCTTATCATCCCTTTGCCTGCTGTCACTGGTCTGCAGTGTGTGGTCCCGTGGAGCTGTATTATTATTATTATGAATCAGGACTTCAGGACTTGAGCTCTTGAGGGTTGCTGTAGACTCCACCAGCTGGACATACATGCAGTCACTAGCTATTTGTAGTAGTTCACTGGGCTGGACGGTAAAGGACCAACAAGAACTTTTAAGGCCCGGATGAAGAAAAAGGGAACCTGTCGCAGTATTTGTGATGAGTGTTGCCGTGTTTTTGTTTTTGTTTTTGTTTGTTTTGTTTTCCA
The DNA here is from genome assembly GCF_963457725.1 of Sprattus sprattus. NCBI lineage: Eukaryota > Metazoa > Chordata > Actinopteri > Clupeiformes > Clupeidae > Sprattus > Sprattus sprattus. Next base: position 21,747,046 of record NC_137917.1, on the reverse strand, counting down.
TTTCCCAATGAACATTTTATAGCATTCAGTGCTTTTATATCTTATGTTGTGGTTTTTATGATTTGTTTTCACTCTTTTATGTCTTGCATCTTTGTCTCTTTCACCACCCTACCCACCCCCCCCCCCCCCCTTCCCATGTGTGTTTAGTCACTTTTCTGCGTCACTCTTTTAGCTTCATCCCTCTCTAGTTCCCGTCTCTCTCGTTGATCTTCCGTCTCCCTCTCGTGCCCTGGTTTGTCAGTGGTGTATGTGTGGGGGCTTTGCTGGGCACAGCCCTTGTGAGTGATGAAAGGATGATGTGTTATTTATTTAGGGACGGGGAGGGAGGGGGGAGGAGGAGGAGAGGGACTGGGAAGGAGGATGAGGGGAGGGGTGAATGTACTGTAAAAATTTGATTGTACCACATGGAGAAATAAGAACATTATGAAATATGCAACAACTCGGCCTCCCCATGACTGCTTTTTTCACTCCCATATTTGTGTGCGTGTGTGTGTGTGTGTGTGTGTGTGTGTGTGTGTGTGTGTGTTCTGTGAAAATACTCTTGGCACAGGCACCGTACACACGACCAACCTCAGACTTAAATCCACTCTGCTTTTTTGTCCATGGCCCATTTGTTTTCTTTCCTGTGCATTTATAGGGATTTTGCATGTGGTAATTTTAATATGATCGGGAGAATCTACAGTCTACTACACGTTACCTGCCAGGACAGGTGTGTACCAGAGGTGAAATCAAAGTGCACTCAGGAATAAAGCTCTGTGCATGCATAGGCGCTTATTTGCTTAGTAAACATCCCCGAAGCATTCCCATTGTTAGTCTTTGTGAGCTCTTTATAGGGACCTTCCCCCTTTTGGGTAAACTAGGGACGCAACATACTACAGATGCATACGTAAAAAGGTAAAGGTTGGTCCCTTGTATTCCGACTCTTGACCTCTGACTGTCTACACTCGATATCCCATAATGACAAAGCAAAAACAGGATTAGAATTGATTGCAAATATATTAAAAAGGAAAAACTGAAATGACACGTTGGCATATTAGGTACCCAGACCCTTTATTCTGTACTTAGTTGAAGCCCCTTTGGCAGCAATTACAGCCTCCAGTTTTCTTGGGTACGAGACAAGCTTTGCACACCTAGATTTGGAGACCCCTCACGTGGTTTAGGGTGGGTAGGGGGCGTTGGTGGACAGCCATTTTTCAGTTCTCCAGAGATTGAGTTCAAGGAATTTCACAGTTGACCCTAAGCCACTCCTGCATTGTCTTGGCTGTGTGCTTAGGGTCATTGTCCTGTTGGAAGGTGAAGCTATAAGGCCCAATCTGAGGCCAAGTGGACTCCAATTATGGTGTAGAATCATCTTAAAGATGACCAAGAGAGATTGGAGGCGCCTCAGCTTTATTTCAAGTGTCATAGCAAAGGGTCTGAATATTTATGTCAAGGTGATCTTTCCGTTTTCCATTTGAATAAATCTGCAAAAAACTTTTGAAATGCTGTTTTTGCTTTGTCATTATGGGGTATTGATTGATGAGGGGGTAAAAATGAATTTAAACATTTAGCATGAGGAAGCAACATACAAAAAAGTGAAGAGGTCTTAATACTTCCTGAATGCTGTGCCTAGTGGATAACAGTGAACTTTTCAATGGACACCAATACAAATATGTGATGGAAACCTATTTATTCCATTACAGTTTAATTAAACTAGTCCAAAATACACACGCTTGTTATGGTATTTGTGAACCATTAGAATTTGTGCCATTTACCCAAAGGTAACACAACACAGAACTTTATAGCACAGAACACAAGACACATGTTTTTCATTACATTTTTAATTATACTTAATCATATCCTTTCCATACTTTGTTTGGCAAGCAACATTTTCTCATATACATGAAATGCATACTGTTTATTTTATAGCTTTTGCCCTCAAAATGTTGTATGTGAACAGTGTATGCTGTCTTGGTGGGAGTGGTCCATCAGTGGACATTCAGTCATGACTGGAAAAGGATGGGGTCATACCAGACAAAAGCACTGATATGCAACAAATATATCATTACCGACCAGGTGCGGTGGGAACTTGTTAATACCTTTCTTAGTGGAAATGTTAAGTGACACACTGAATCATTTTAACTGACAAATGCATTCAGATAGTTTGGAAACATTCGCCCTGAAAAGCAACAAGCAAACCTGGTGCTCATTTTATTAGCTAAGAGGAATCAAACCACTAAAGACCGCACCATCAGATCTTTTTAAGTTTCCAAAGTCATGCAGTATAAACGCTCTAGCCAGTAGTATCACAAGGGGCAATATCCTAAAGGTAACAAAACCAGCAGCCGTACTTTGGGAATGTTTGTCGTCACCTCCATAATAGGCGTCACACATAATGAATGGCAGTTGGTCTGGCAGTGTTATGCTTCCTCCTGCAGGCAAGATGGGGCACTCACTGCCTGAGGTTGGTAAAGGGAGCGCGGTGAGAGACTAATTAATCTCACAGGCTTAATAAGTGACCTTGATAACACGCAGTAGCCTTTACCATTTTTGCCTTTTTCTGTTTGCTTTCACTTTCACTCAAAACAGCTTGGCCCCTCTGCATTTAGTCTATACAGCCTACTCAATTTTGTTCAGAGGTTCGAAAAAATGTCCGCACTAGGCACACGTGAGACAATTTCAACATTGCATCCCGAGCATTGGAGGATTGCCCACCAAAGCGAATAATGGAGAACTGTCATGCAGCCCTTAGTTGAAAGAAAACAATCTTCATATTTCTGTCTTTAACTATAGGGATCAAGGCAGAGACATTTTCAGGGAATACAAAACAGACTTTAAAATGTGATAGGCTACCCGTCACATAGAAAATCGACATCCCTTTCTCATAACTTTGGCATAAAAAGAGACACATTTCATCAGCAAAAACACCTGCCATGGCGTTTTCAGAGGATTTTAGCTATAGAAAATGTATGCCTGTCCAGATCTTACTGTCTATATCAGGCCCCTAACATATGCTTCCTCTACATAGTTCTTGATTCTTGAGAAAGCCTACACATGAGAAATTGTCTTTAGAGAAAATAGCTTAAAATCTCAAAATGCATGCTACGAATAGGTGGGCCACCTGTACTGAATGTTAGAGTCTAGGCTATGTCTGTGTGAGTTAGTGAATCGATTTCAGTAAAAAGATAAAACCTTATCAAAACTGACCACTAGGGTCATCTGTATAATTCCAATGCATCAGAGAGTAAGTAATAACCTATATGTATATATTTACAGAGGCGGGACTTGTGTGATGGCTACGCGTGGAATGGGGGCCTGGAGAAATGTACAACTGTGGTGTGCACTTGTGCCTAAACGGCAATGATGTGCTTTGTGATGGTTAAAAAAAATAGGGGATGTATAACTTTTCAGTAACCGTCACCGCATAAAAACATGCATGCAGTCAGAAGGAAGCTCTATTTTCTCTCTCGCCAGTTATCCAATCACAGCCAGCTGTTGTTACAATGGAATACTTTACCAGCTGCATGTTTATGCTCCAGTTCACTTCTGAGATGACTTATGAGTTCACTTATGAGGTGTCTAGTGCTCCATGACAGAGAGCTTGGCCTTTCAGTTGCACCTCCTCCGTTATTTTTTTTTTGCCTGTATATACGATATACTATGCATCTATATCAAATATATTTGATCTAAATTCATATCATTCCAGAAGCTGATATTCTTCATTAAACAGATCTCTGGTTAAATCAGTAGAGATACCTTTGAAATACACTGATGTAGAGTATGTATAACCAGGGTGTCAATAAGTGATGCCATACAATAGTGCATATTTACAACTTCATAACATTTGCTATTGTAGGTATTGTCTTTCATATAGACATAAAAATGCCATTTCTCCTTAGCTTAAAAATGCCCAAGGTCATCAATTCATTGGAATTGAATTCCTCACCATGTACATTGTTACGTCCTTATCTATACTTATCTATAAGTGAAAACTGAACTACGTCTTTCTGACACGTCAAATGCGAGGCAGAAAGTGTTAATGCTACTGTGAGGTCCAGACGTCTTAATGACATGAAGCACTCTCGGATGGGTCTTCAGTCTAAGTGGGTGCTGCTGTGTGAAGAGATGAATGGTGTTGGATAAAAGAGCTGGCCCAATGCCGAGGCTGCTTAGGGTGGAGAAGTGGGGATTGGAGCGTTAGGCCTGATGTATGGAGACTTTTTTGGTGGTCCTGAAATGATGAGATACAGACTTGTAATACAGAAATAAAAATGATGAGAATTACATAAAAATATCTTTCACTAAATGTCCCTTGATGTTACGTTATTTTTCCACCAATGCATTATTAATCACAGCAGTGGTCGAATTCTGAGAATATTTCAGATGTGTTCCAGTTTCAGCTGGACACGCCACAGGGAGGGAAAGAAGGCAGTGAAAAAAAAGCAGAGGAGAGAGATTGGACAGGTGGCCTGTTGGGTGCTACGTTAGCAGCTAGAAGACAGACCTACCTGTGTTACTCTTCCTCTTGAACAGCTGCACAGTTATCTTTACTCTCTGAAGCTATGGCTAAGTACTCCGCCCTGAGAGAGAGAAGGGAAAAGGAAAGAATAGACAGGGTGTAAAGATAAGAAAGAGAAAGAGAAAGAGAGAGAGAGAAATAAAGAGTTGAGAAAAGCAGAAAAATAAGGCAGAAAGGCACAGCAGAGTCATTTTTCAAGGGCAGAAAACACAGGCTGGCACCAGAGTCGGAAACACAGGCTGGCATAAGAGACAGGGAAGTACGCATGCATTAAGAAGAAGACAGGAGGATTGGGATGTCAACCTTAGAGCAACACTTTAAGTAAGAAAATAAGAATAGAGAAGCTCCCAGCTCAGGCGCTTGTCTTGCAGTCTCTCCAAGAGACGACGGAGCACAGCCTCACAGGGACACTCCCTCCATCCCTTGGCCATACACCGCGGGTGGAGCACACATGGGTGAAGCGGGGCCTAAAAGAGGCGGTTGGTGTACTTACGCGCTCTCTCTCAAAGCCTCCTCTCCGGCTGCCGCTATCTTCCGGTAACAGTACACCATCTCAACCACCAGCCACACCTGCAGGCCGATGATCGATACATACATCATTATCTCCGAGAGGATGGAGGCGATGCTTCGGGTGGCTGGAGGGGGGAGAAGTTACAGAGTCACGGGCGTGTGGGGGGTAAACGGGCAGGTAAGTGTGCAAGGAAATGCACTCAACTTCAAAATGGAAGAATGGCAGGATGGCTCAATGCCAGAGCGGCACTTCCAAAAAGCTATTATCTACTCAGTTCTCTTCAAACTGCTGAATTTGCTAATCACTTGTAATACACCAAACTGCCCACAGGAGTATGCTATTTAAAACACAACTATTCCCTCCCAAGTAAATACAAAGGCTAAAAATACATCCTTGTTTTTGGACATCTTAAATCGGATAGTTTAATGGGGCCATTATGTGTGCAGTTAGCTTACTCAAGTCAGAAAGAGCAGGAGGAAAGTGTAGCGCTTGCGTTTCTTTTCACCTGACATCACAGAGCCTTCTATTATCACAGTCTAGCCAGTCTATTTTACAACACACACAAAGGCCATATCCTCTGTTGACCTGTTGTTAAAATTTTAATCTGTGGGACCAGACGGATAACGTAACAGTGCCTTTTATCTGCACTGTCTTAATGGTTTACATGTGTGTGGTAATCCTGCTACCAAATACCTAACCTGGAGTTACCAGACTGGAATGACGGTTTGACAGCTCTCAACTGAGTAGAGCTTGGCTAATCAAGCTACTCTATCTGGTGATTCCTGTGAAAGCTAACATATACAATGTTGCAGCACTACAACAACCGCCATGACCCCCTAACTATATGGTATATGTTGGTATACAGTGATATGGTTATGGTTATGGTTATATTATTGTTATAGACGCTTTTGTCCAAAGTGAATATCTATACTACCCTAATTTTCTCTTGCATGTGTGGTATATATCCTATCCAACTGACTTCTATACAAATATGCTAAGAGCATGCAGGAATAAATGTTTTATATATGAATAAAAGCTTTTTAGACACGGGAACAATAACAACTCTGGAAGTTTTTTGGAGAATTGGAGATTAAAACACTACTGGACCCCAAGACTTTATGACAGCACCAAGACCAAAATTTTTTATGTTACTTCCACCTCTTATCGCCTGTCACACTCCTCTCACACTCCGCTATCACACTCCGCTCTCACACACTCCTCTCACATTCCTGTCACACTCCTCTCACACTCCGCCTTTCACACTCCTCTCTCACACTCCTGTCTCACACTCCGCTGTCACTCACCCCTGGCCACCACCTTCATCTTGACGGTCTTGGTGATGTTGGTGTGGAACTCGTAGTTTGGGAAGGAGAGTATGCGGTCGAAGAAACAGCGGTAGGTGCCTGTGTCATTGAAGGTGACGTTGAGGATGTAGATGGAACCATCCTGCACGTCTAACGTGTTCTTGCTGCCGTTCCAGTCAAGGCGCTCAAAGAAACGATCATCACGGATGTCATATGGGTTGGCAGGGTCTTCATAGGTGTAGATCTACGGAAGGCAGCAGAGGAAACTAGTCATCTAGGATGAAAGATTTGGATTCCACACCCCACACAGTTTTATGACTGGTTTTCTCACTTTACCTTTAACACAATGATCAATATTATAGCCTTGTGAGAGAATGAGTAAAAAAGGCCAAGGTAGGGCCATATAACTGCTAATTGAGGACCACCATCTAAGCCAGGAAAAACTATTATTATTAATAATATTCTCTCTCACACCCCAAAGTTAGATTATGTTTGCAGAAGAATTAAATCCCAGTTGTACTTATCTGCAATTCTATTGTTTTATTGTCAGCAATAGTCCCGAAAGAACAAAAGTTTGGATGGGTAAAGCATTCACAGTTGTCAACACACATGACCCTTGATGCCAAGGCAACCTAAGTACATCCAGGTTGCAGTTTTTATTGCAGATCAGCACACCCTGTGACCCTGCCAGGCCCTCACTGAACTCAGAATAGACAAAAAAGGTCAAAGGTTAAACTTCTGTTTACATACACTCTGTCCTTGACATTCCCTTCAGTAGTAACAGGTTACACAATGTTGTGCTGTACCCAAGCAAAGGGTCCACACACAAGCATGCACACAGCAATGTGCTCTCACCATACTGTAAGTAAACACGTTTTATATCTAATTTCTGATGGCCTAATGTGATTCCATCAACACCGTTGAAGCATTTTGGGACTTGAGGAAGAAATACAATTTCAGGAAAGTCAAGCCTCCTAGTCTTGAAATACACCACTGGCTATGTGGAAATATTGTCACATAGCTTCCGTTGTCACATGTGTAACACATTTCGGCTTCAGCAACTGGCCTAAGCTAGATGACATCCTTCAAATAGCAAATCTGTCAGTAAACCTTGAGGTGGTGGTTCCCTTTGACGAAATGCTGAGCTGAGGCCAAGGTCTCTTGTTAATGGACTACACTCAGCTCGATGAGGGTTTGCTGCCAACAGCCAATGCAATGAAAAAGCAACTCGGCATGAAAAATGCAAGCGAGCGTCTGCTCTTTTGTGAGAGATGTATAGAGATGTATAGCTCTAACTCCACTGCAGACCGAGAGGGGGAAATGGCAGCCTAATGGACTACCCATACGGAACAGTAAACACTTAGATGTCAACTCAGAGACTCTTTTAGACCCATAGATTATAGGCATAATGGAGGATGTGGTTTCATGTGATTTGTAGCACTACTTTCAATACATCAAATATGTTGAGTAATCCCCCCCCCCCCACCCCCACCCTAAGTGCAGTGCAAAAGGGCCACCCATGGCAGAGAATAGTTCATGGTTCAGCATATTCAAAAATACATCTATACAGACGTTCATAACATTGTGAGTATAGACACAAATGCACACACACAACGACCACTTCCCTTGGTCGTGCTTCAGGTGTGGATGTAAGAGAGAGGGACCATACTCACGTGGGCGAATTCGGCCTCCCCCTTGGCCATGAAGTACCAGTCCACGCTGGCCCTGGCCTCCACCTCCCCTCTCATCTTGCAGGAGATGCAGCCCAGCTTGAAGCCCCGGCCAGCCACCGCCTCCGTGTCCGAGTTCACCTCCACACACGCCGCATGGCTGAGACGGGCTGAGGACAGACCATGGGGTCAGAGGTCAGAGGTCATGACCCGCAATCAGAACCCTAATACAATTCTGATTCTGATTCTGATTCTGATTCTAATTCTGATTCTGATTCTGATTCCTAAATCCGTTTCACAGAGAAGGGCCCAGTCTCCTGGAATGGGGCTCTGGACTAGCTCCGGACTAAAGCGTGACACAGCCCCATTTCTTCTTTTAAGTCAAAAGTTAGTCCAAGACTAGTCTGGATCCCAATATAGAAAACTAGTACTAAAACATTACAGGTAATGTGCTCTGACTAAGCTGGGTTATAGCCACCTATTAATGGTGTTGTTTTGTTTATGTACATAAATGACTGGCTTCAAGGTCTATCTGCCTGGAAAGGTTTTGATTTGTAGCTGCTGCAAGCACTCCTTATGTACAATGTTAGCAATGGGGCATGAGACAACACGAAAACTTCATTAGTCTTCAGGTGCTCATTTGCGTGCTGGTTCCCATCGCTCACATCTGCATGCTGTTTTTTTGTTGTTATTGTTGTTGTTGTTGTTGTTGTTGTTGTTGTAGTTCATATCAAGACATGTTTTGTTTGTTTTGCATAGTTTATTTCCACTCATTTTCGGAAGGTGATGTCTATTTTTAGATCCTAATCAACTGTGCTACGTGTCAACAACACAGTCATGGTTGTTTTGAAACACAGCTAAATATTTAGCCTGTCACAAAAGGCACGAAAACACCTTTCCGTATGAGGGGAAATAAATAGCCCGCAGCTGCTTTATTCACAATCTCTTACAGACGGACCTATGTCAATTATCTATTATCATATATAGAAGCATGGGACTATATATGCCATCAAGACACACACATCGGCAGAGAGAAACACACCTGTCCTTCCAGGTGTCTCTCACACCGCCCCCTGTAGTTCGACTGAAGCATCTGCATCGCTGTAAATGTACATATTTAACAGTAACACTATGCTACAAGTACTCCTGCCGGACGTCAACCAATGATCCTGGGCTATTTCCAACTATGACTGCTGCAGTCTCTGCAGATCTTTTTTGAACGCACACAGTGGAAGCACTAGTCATACACAATCACATTCTGACACCATCCTCGCCTTCTCTTTACATTGAACTGGATTACGATTTCTGTAAACATGATTTGATATTGCTATTTTTTTTTTTTCATCAGAACATTCTGGAAAAATCCACAGAGTTTATTTTCTTCACAGCTGGAAGAAAGAAAGGAGTTCTTGGGGGGGGGGGGGGGGGACAGTGGGTATGCAGCAGTACTTCTGAGGCAGGGAGGAAAAGGAGAAGAAGAAAAGAGGAAAGCAGGAAAAAAGAGAGAGAGAAGAGAGGGAGGAAGAGAGGGAGAAAGAGAGGGTGGATTAACACAGTTCTGAGTAACAGTCACACAGCCATAGTTGTGACAGCATTTAGGGAAAGAGAAACGAGTAAATGCTGTCTGATGTACTGTAATCGGAGACAAGGGGGGGTCGGGGCAGAAAGAGAGCGAAAAGAAGATCGGAAAGAGTTATAAACAGAACTATCACATAAGCTTCTTCCACTCACAGAAAGCAGGAAAAAGAGGGAGTCAAACTGCACGAATTAAGATGACAGAGAGGAGCAGACATCTATAAACTTGGGAATGAGCACAGTTCTTCCATGACATACAGTACACAAGCACAGAGCACAGGGACACAGGTACATGACAGACACAAAGAGAGAAAGACAGAAAGAGAGAGAGAGAGAGAGAGAGAGAGAACACTGCACAGCGAGACTGACAGCACAGAGGGGAAAGGAGGTGGGGAAGAAACAGTGCAGAAGACAGAGCTGCTGGTGAAAGGCAGGCGTGTGAAAAAAAAACAGGGTGAGGGAAAGATGGAGAGACAGAGAAAGTGGACATATCATTATCAGAATGAGGCATCCCAATCCATGATAGTCCTGAGGCCCAGATGAGCTCCTTGTCTCTAAGGGTAACCAACCACTCGCAATATCAAAGTCATCCTCTAATGCGAGAGCTCGCACACAGATTACGTTACACAACACATCTGCCCCCGAAAAAAAAAAAAAGATTATGAGTCAGGGAGAATCTTTAATCCACGCCATCGGTTTGTGCACCCACAGGCTTTAGCAACAAAAAGCGTTCTCCTGGGCCAGCTGACTGTCTGTCTGCCTGCCTGCCCGGGCTGTCTGTCTGCCTGCCTGCCTGCAAGGGCTGTCTGTCTGCCTGCCTGCCCGGGCTGTCTGCCTGCCTGCCTGCCAGGGCTGTCTGTCTGCCTGCCTGCCTGAAAAAGAGCTTCACTAATCTGCTGCTCCCTTGAACTAGGCTGCCTGACGGTTTACGAGGGAACCTGCCTGACAAACAATTCTCCATTTTCTCAGTGGAAACCCAGGCTGGATCAAAGGTCTGCAAAGATCACCAGAGGGCTAGAGAAAGAGAGGCATGGAGAAACGAAACATAACACATAAAACATAGGCAAAACAGCAGGGGCTTGTCAGGGTCCCTTGGCCAACATTTTCCATTCACGTGACAGATGTACGGAGACTTGTATCCAGGGAAAATGCCAAGCAACTATGACATTTCCCTGGACACAGGGCTCTTGATGGGCTGTTTTTCCATAGGAGCACAATGTGTTTCTTTCTTTCTCTGCTCACGATCATCATCGACAACATCCTCGTCTTCAATAAGGACAGTGTGTGAGGAGACACACACTGGTCTGGGGACAGACGGCGAGCAGAGGACACCACCTCAGGGGCACTGAACACTACATCTATTTTAGAGATGGAAATTTGAGAGAATGGAGGGAAGAATGCATCCCTTTCTTCTCTTTTTTTCTTTCACATCTGCACGGGCGCCTCTGTCGACAGATCCCGAATGTTTAATCAGATTACATACTAATAAAATGTATCTATCCCAACTAATTTGTCCTTGCACGACCTCCATATTCTATCTATCTGACATACAAAAATGCTCATACAATCCCAGTCTGCAGCAGACGCGCACGTCTTCAGACATCTTGTGGTGTTACACAACGGGAATACCAGACCATGATTCACATTGCGTCAGTGCAGCAGAGGGCACTCTGCAGGGAGATGACCAACGGCAAAAATAAATAATTAAAATAAAAATCCATTAGGAGCTTAGTCGCCTTTGCTCTTGTTTCTGCCTGTCTCAAGCCCTTCTTCCTCTCCTACTTACTCCCTCTCATCCTCTCTTTCTTTATCTCTCTCTCTCTCTCTCTCTCTCTCTCTCTCTCTCTCTCTCTCTCTCTCTCCTCATCTTCACACACCCTACACTGAGCTGATTAATGAACACGTTTCCTGAGTCTGGGACAATGGAGGCACATCTCTATTTTCACACACCTTTGTTCTTCTTTCTCCATGTATTTTTAAAATATATTTTGTACGTCGTTTTGGATAAAGGCGTCTGCCAAATAACTTAACCTCAAACTTAACCTTTGAAGGCGCGAGCAGCAGTAAAACTGATTTTAAGATAAAACTGCACCAAAGTTACAGCAAGGCGCCTGATCTCTGGTGGAGGCCCAGGCCTCTCTCCAAAACCCTTTTGTAGCAAAATTATAAAGGACTCTCTCTCTCTCTCTTTCCTACAGTCTAGTGGCCATCTAACATCTAACTCTCTGTCAGGTCCACTTCCTATCCTCTCCCAGCCACCCCCCCAGGGGCGTAGCCACATGGTGGCCAGGGGGGGCCACAGCCACCATTGGTCAGAGAATGGCCACCCTGCCGGCCCCCCTCAACCTAACAGCTTGGCAAAAAAAACAAAAAACAATAACGTAAACGGTATAAAGCTGAAATAAATGCATTAGTATTTTTTTATGAAGTCGTCTTATATTGTCATTTGTCACTTAGGCTACAAACCCCATATTCGCAGTTTTAAAATATAGTTTTTGTCAATCAAGTGCCACCCCAAATAAAAGACTGGACAGAAATGGCCCCCTCCAGAAATAATGTCCTGGCTATGCCCCTGCACCCCCCTCTCCTCCCTTCCCACCCTCCATCTCTGGCCACGAGGCGGGCTCCAGAATGCTGAGCAGCACAAGCTGTCAGTTACACGACCAACTGCCATATAGCTTCTCAAAAGATACTTGAACGCCCACACCACACACACAATGAAACCCACACAGAGACACACACACATGCATACTGTACATGCAATCAGAACAGACACATGAATGAACATGCGCATGAGATACATGTCTATTCATGAGATACATGTCTGTGGTTGTTGGTGGTGTGTGTGTGTGTGTGTGACTGTGTGTGTGTGTGTGTGTGTGTGTGTGTGTGTGTGTGTGTGTGTGTGTGTGTGTGTGTGTGTGTGTGTGTGTGTGTGTGTGTGTGTGTGTGTGTGTGTGTGTGTGTGCGTGTGTGTGCGTGTGTGTGTGTGTTGGGAGGAGGATGAACAGGAGCCCTTCAGGAGTTTTTTCCACGCAGCTCACAGAGAGCTCGCGCGTGAGGCACCCATGACATAAGCACTGTGGGGATCCCTCTGATTGTGGGCAGAGCCACACTGAGACGACCTCATCAGGAGACACCGAGCAGCCCCGCAGTCCCACCCCACACACGCTCACACACGCTGGTCAGTCTCATCTCACACACGCTCACACACGCTAACACACGCTCACACACGCTGATCAGTCTCATCTCACACCGCTCACACACGCTGATCAGTCTCACCTCACACCGCTCACACACGCTCACACACGCTAACACACGCTCACACACGCTAACACACGCTCACACACGCTGATCAGTCTCACCTCACACCACTCACACACGCTGATCAGTCTCACCTCACACCGCTCACACACGCTCACACACGCTCACACACGCTCACACACGCTCACACACGCTAACACACGCTCACACACGCTAACACACGCTCACACACGCTCACACACGCTCACACACGCTGATCAGTCTCACCTCACACCGCTCACACACGCTGATCAGTCTCACCTCACACCGCTCACACACGCTCACACACGCTCACACACGCTCACACATGCTCACACACACTGAGTGCCGACTGAACAGTCTCACCTCCCACCACTCACACACGCTAACACACGCTCACACACGCTGACCAGTCTCACCTCACACACGCTCACACACACTCACACACGCTCACACACGCTCACACACGCTCACACACGCTGATCCGTCTCACCTCACACCGCTCACACACGCTCACACACGCTCACATACAGTGGTTGTGATGAGAGAGCAAGAAAATAATCTGACCCAAATGAATCAACAACCTCACTAAGGATTAGTAATTTTAAAACCCCAGGTCTCTCCCCCATTCATTGGCATCTGCAGGCTGGTGCTGCCTGTGACTCTACCCCCCTCCAGGTCCAGTATTGTCATCAGGCCAATGCCGCATTAGTCCACACGGACCCCGTCCCATCTGTCAGGGGCCCTTTTGTGCAACACACCTCCCTTACCACAACAGCAAACATCCCTGTGAATGGCTGCCGGCCATCTGACCTTGGTGGGGGGAGGAGAGGGGAGGGCAGGAGAGTCCTGAGAGCTCAGAGATTATCTGGCCGCCACCGAAAAACTCCTGCTTAATAAACGTTTGTTAGTCAGTGGCCGTTGAAAAGTGAAGTACTGTTCTCAGGGGAGAGGGAGTGCTTATAGGGACGATGATTCAAGGCGAAATAAATATCCCTCCCTGTCTCAACTAAACGTGTTTGTCCAATTCCATCTGTTAGTGCTGCTGGTGACTGAGTCACCTTGGTAACAGCTGACATCCTCAAGGTTTTCATCCATCAAGTGAATGTGTCGCTTGTCGCCATTGGCTAATCTCAGGCCAGGGACAGCCAGTGGCCGCCTCACAATCAATTGAACTCACAATTTAGTTACATGGGGGACAGGTGAAAAGCAGGCGATATGAGACACACTAATGGAGGACTGGTATATAAACCCATCCAGCGGCTCTCGTCGCTTGTCATCCTCCTGTTGTCTGTGCCCTGCCCGCCCAGTCGTTCCCTCTTATCTGGCCTGGGTGAGTGCCCCCCCCCTGTGACTGCCTGTGTCCGAGTCCAATGCTTTTCATTCTGAAAAACACAAGCTTGCACGGAACGAGTGTTTTCATCCAAAAAAGGGTTACACAACTGCTGGCGTTGTGTAACGGATTTAGCCCCTTCTCTTTCCACTCTCGCCCAACTTGCCCTGTTTCAGCCTTTTGCCCGTCTGCTTTTGCCCAACCTGGTTGATGTAAGCAGAGAGTTTCCATTGCGCTAGTTGGTCCCTCTGGGGTTTGGCTCGCAGCCAACCCTTTAAATGTGCATAAGGAGGATATATGAGGAGGGCAACAGAGATCCTCCCCCATGTGAGGTGTCCTCCACCCTCTATTGTGTGTGCACATCTCATCTCATCTCATCTCATCTCATCTCATCTCATCTCATCTCATCTCATCTCGTCTCATCTCATCTCATCCGATCTCATCTCATCTCATCTCATCTCATCTCATCTCATCTCATCTCATCTCATCTCATCCGATCTCATCTCATCTCATCTCATCTCATCTCATCTCATCTCATCTCATCTCATCTCATCCGATCTCATCTCATCTCATCTCATCTCATCTCATCTCATCTCATCTCATCTCATCTCATCCGATCTCATCTCATCTCATCTCATCTCATCTCATCTCATCTCATCTCATCTCATCTCATCTCATCCGATCTCATCTCATCTCATCTCATCTCATCTCATCTCATCTCATCTCGGCCTTTGTTGACACCGCTGTTACATAAACGACCTGCATCAGCAAGAAACGCAGGTTCATCCCCTCAGGGTCTGGGCCGGGGCCCACAACAAAAACGGCCCTTCAAAAGGGGAAGACAACCTAGTGCTCTCACAACCTAGTGTTCTTACAACCTAGTGCTCTCACAACTTAGTGTTCTCACAACTTAGTGCTCTCACAACCTAGTGCTCTCACAACTTAGTGCTCTCACAACCTAGTGCTCTCACAACTTAGTGTTCTTACAACCTAGTGTTCTTACAACCTAGTGCTCTCACAACTTAGTGTTCTTACAACCTAGTGTTCTTACAACCTAGTGCTCTCACAACTTAGTGTTCTTACAACCTAGTGCTCTCACAACTTAGTGTTCTTACAACCTAGTGCTCTCACAACTTAGTGTTCTCACAACCTAGTGCTCTCACAACTTAGTGCTCTCACAACCTAGTGTTCTTACAACCTAGTGCTCTTACAACCTAGTGCTCTCACAACCTAGTGCTCTCACAACTTAGTGCTCTCACAACCTAGTGTTCTTACAACCTAGTGCTCTTACAACCTAGTGCTCTCACAACTTAGTGCTCTCACAACCTAGTGTTCTTACAACCTAGTGCTCTTACAACCTAGTGTTCTTACAACCTAGTGTTCTTACAACCTAGTGTTCTTACAACCTAGTGTTCTTACAACCTAGTGTTCTTACAACCTAGTGTTCTTACAACCTAGTGTTCTTACAACCTAGTGCTCTCACAACCTAGTGCTCTCACAACCTAGTGCTCTCACAACCTAGTGCTCTCACAACCTAGTGCTCTCACAACTTAGTGTTCTCACAACTTAGTGCTCTCACAACTTAGTGCTCTCACAACTTAGTGCTCTCACAACCTAGTGCTCTCACAACCTAGTGCTCTCACAACTTAGTGTTCTCACAACTTAGTGCTCTCACAACTTAGTGTTCTCACAACTTAGTGCTCTCACAACTTAGTGTTCTCACAACCTAGTGCTCTCACAACCTAGTGCTCTCACAACTTAGTGTTCTCACAACCTAGTGCTCTCACAACTTAGTGTTTTCACAACCTCAACGCGCATGTGAAGGGGTATCTTTCACCTCTTGACGATGGCAAATTGGAGAGCTTTTTTTTCTGTGTTCTACTACTTATTGTGCCTGAATGAGAGCACATTCAGTGTTTGGTGTTGGTACTCGCACATTTGCCAGTGTTGCTTTCACACATGTTGACAACAAGCTGTCAGTGGCATATTGGTAGAATGACGGCAGACATAGGAATCATGGGGTACGCTAAGAGTGGCAGCTCGCATCGTATGGTGTACTGGCTTCACTCACACCACTGATGGCACAGTCATCTGTTGCCTCCATCTTACCAACACCACGTGGCTCAACCTCATTACATGCTCCGACCAAGTGGAGTATCTGGTTTAGGCTTTTAGTGGGCGACACTTACACACACACATTCACACACACATTCACACACACACACGCAGACGCACGCACACACACACACACACACACACACACACACACACACACACACACACACACACACACACACACACACACACACACACACACACATACACACACATACATTCACACATACATTCACACACACACATACATTCATACACACACATACATTCACACACATACAAACACACAAAACAGCATGAAATGAGGCTAACAGCAACACAAACTTGTAAATATGAATCTCTGATCCTGATGATTAACATAAATGAATGATGAGTCCTTCATCCTTCAAAACATTTAGATAAATTACCCCCCCACCACACACACACACTTCAGAGAAGACATGTTGATGTCAAAAGCATACTTCAACTTAGTTCAGCTAAGACAATTTCAGGCTTTACCCACGTCATTCCTTCTTTCATAACCCCAGACAATAACACAAACAGACAGTGTGGTTTTGGGGAAACAGATGGAGAGAGAGAGAGAGAGAAAGAGAGAGAGAGAGAGAGAGAGAGAGAGAGAGAGAGAGAGAGAAGAGAGAGAGAGAGAGAGAGAGAGAGAGAGAGAGAGAGAGAGGGAGAGAGAGTGAGAGAGAGTAGTGGTCCATGCATGCCATTACAGCGCTAATCAAGTCAGCCTACTCACCAAGCAGAGTACAGAGAGCGAGGGGGACCAGCAGAATCCGCAGTGCAGACGTCATTTTGGGGAAGACGCGTCTCTCTCTCCTCTTTCACGCACACACACACTCACACACTGTCACTGTCTCTCTCTCTCACACTCACAAAGACACACACACACACTTGTCTTGTGCTCACACAACCCCTGGTAGGGCCGAGATGTGGATCTGAGCAGGTGGTCAGTGAAGAAAGCCTCTCCGTCGCCTCCGACTCCAAAACTACGCGCTAAGGACAAATAACAACAACAGAGAACAGAACAGGAGACAACTGGATCACTACTCGACCCTTGAGCGGCGGAAGAAGGAGTTGAGGTGGTGGGGGACACTCAGAGGGTGTGTCTCTTCCTCCTCCTCCTCCTCCTTGTGCTCTTCCTCCCCAGTCTGTGTTGTGGGATGAGACTGCTCACTAGGGTCAAGTCGGTTCTTAGTTCCAGTTCTAGTCCAAACCCAGGGGTCTCGTCACAGCTCTCGCGTGAGCCTGGTTCAGTTCTCGGTTCTGGTCGTCCAGCACTCAGCGGTCTGTGTGCCTCTAGGTCGACTGGTATCTGATTGCTCGGGGAACATAAAGAAAGGAGCGGCGAACCCAGAAGCCTCGGGTTTCAGGCACTCTGTTTTCAAAGCCTTTGTTCGTCTATTTATAATCACAGACACGTGTGATGGCCAGCGTCCTCCCAGTCAAAGTTAGTCCACAGTTTGTCCGTTTTGCTTCAAAAAAAAATACGCAAGTTTGCGCTGTTGTCAAGGTCATTTTCCAAAGGCCTCACCACTGACGTTCACAATAATGTAGCACATCAATTTTAGGAAGACTAGTGTATGAGGTTTATGGGTTGGAAATAAAACACATACTTGTGCTGTAAATGTCTTATGAAATTTGTGGAAGACAAAGTGTGGAAGACAAAGATGTTTGATGTTCAGAGATGGGCTAGGTTTCAGATGTCTTAGGCATGAATGTATATCTCTATCTGAAGCTTTTGAAAGTGTGTCTGACCAGTGGAGATCTTTGATTAACTAAGAAATTCACAGTGAGTGAAAGTAGTGACAAATGGAAGCATGAAACTGTTCTGATGTCTTTGGCATTGTATGTGCATTACCATTCACATGCAGTAATATTTATTGCTGCTTTCTGCTTATATTGCTCTGTAGTCTATTCCATGTACACAGCTAAACTACATACCTACATCAGAGAACATTCTCAGTTTAAAAAAAAAGTCTACTGCAAATCTACTGCATGCAACACATGCCAAAATGATTAACAAGGTATCTCGTGCACTGTCTAATTATATATACAAATATAATTGTGCCAACTAATCTACTGGTGTTAGCTCCCAGCTACAGTATACCTGTCCCTCGTAGAATGGTGTTTGGCCAGTTGCCCTTCCAAGTGTGAATTTCCGCTTTTCATCCACATTTATGACGGCCAGGGCACATACAGCCAGGTACCATATGCGCTATAGCTATTTGATGCTAAATAGTTCCCTTCAAGCTCCGGTATTTACGATTGATGAGGACAGACGTCAACAGCCACGCTTACTTACACAACACACTGTCGTCTCACCGACAGCACATAGGCGTACATATCCAATGTATTTAAAAGCCGGTGTTTACAATTTTACAACCCCGGTTCTTTACCGATTGTGAAAGTTGGGTGTGACGACGCATCCGCGAGTATAAAAAATATGCTTTATATACAAGCGATGCTCAGGGTCGGAGCTGCTATTTAAAAAAAAAAACACAGTGTGCTAAGTTCTGTTGTTATCAGATGGTGATAATCGTCAATACGATGAGTTACCAAACATACAGAGACTTCAATACCGTTTGTCTACCCCGTACCAGTCACATTATCTTGGTCACTGACAGGACCACATCCCGCTACCGAATGCTCTCCATACCATAATTTTGCATTTTCTTCGTAATCACATCCGATTCTCGCCCGGAACTGCCGTCGACTGGGCTATAACCTCCAGATAGGACAGTCAAATCATTCCGTTAGTCACTCTGCCAAACCCCCTCAGAGCGCAGCGATACGGATGTCAGAAAATACTGGCCTATCAAAAACAACGGCGCACAGGATGAGCAGGAGCCGCTGTTCACCTCCGACAGACAAAATCTTCTAGAAGGTGTAAACGCGTCCTTCGACATGTGACGGACGAACGCAGCTTGAAAAAAATGATGCGTCGCCGAAACGGAATGGTGTGCAGCGGGGATGCTGTGCTAATCAACCTTTGGGATGGGGAGAGGAGAGGCTGGAGGGAGGGAGGGAGGGAGGGTGAGAGGAGAGTGATGCATTGCGGTAGCGGGATGGAGGGGGAGCTAGTTGGGTGTAGAGTTGCCAGTTGTTATGGTTACGTCGATTAAGTACTAGAACTATGGCCATCCTAAACATTACGGTGCGTCACGCGTTAGAAATTGATATGTAATACAATTATACACCGGAATGAATAGGCCTGCTACAAAGGTTGTTTTATTAATTGGCAATTTGTCTCAGAAAAGTGGCCAAAAAAAATATTGTATCTGGTCGCAAATAGAGCTGACAATTACCATGAGGGAAGCAGAAGCTGCAAAGCAAAAATCTTACCCTCTGACCTGCAAAGCCAACTGGTATTGTTGCAGTAGGCCCTATAGTTAATCAGCAGTTTGATCTCAGTAAGATCAATAGCCATCCATCCACACACACACGCTCTAACACACGCATACACACACTTTCACACCCATTTCCAAAACGTATCCAGATGAATTCCTCTGTAGACACAGATCGATGGAAGCTACACCAAATGTTGACATTAATGGGACAAATTTACCCAATGTAAATGGCATAACAAACAAACAAACAAAATGACCAGCATTCAAAAATTTAGTAGGCTAGTATTATGGCTAGTATTATTTGACAAAATCCTCCATGTCTCTTTTAACATGTTCCCTGTTACTGTTTTTTAATCATCGATATTGGCCTATGAGAATTGGCCTTCGCTAACATTCCCAACTTCCAAGTCAGTAATGCATACTTTACTGGATCGTATGTGTCTCTTTAACGTATTTGATGATAGCAGGATGGTCTCTGAAAAACTCTGAACATAGGTCTTACAAATATTTCGACAATAATTCGTTTTTTTAACAGTGTTCTACAAAAAAACCGCTTTAAACTGTGGTTTGAAGTATATGAAAGATGACATTATTTAAGCTGGGCCTCCATTGAAGCATTTGATAGATTTTATGTTTATTTGATGTCTATTTTTATGTTGATCAATGTGCGTGTAATTTCTTTGTGCACGTAATGAATTTGTTGTTAAGCACTTTGAGCTGCATTCTTTTGCATGCAAGGTGCTATATAAATAAAGTTTATTATTATTATTATTATTTGTATTATTATTATTATTATTATTATTTGTATTATTATTATTATTTGTATAAGATGATGTTAACTGATGGGATTCCGTCATTTAGGACATCTTAAAGGTCAAAGTATCTGTCGGAGTGTTGTGGGATAGGAATAATAGCTGAATCTGTCATAATGTTGCTATCATGTCGTATGTTTAAATATGCTGATTTAATGCTCTCAGGGAAATAATTGGTTGTCGGTGAAAAGTTATTAAAGCTTTTTTGTATAGATTTATAGACGTTTCAATTACTATACATTTCTTGTAACAATGTTAACTTAATGTGTCATTAAGCATTCAGTAATTATCTCACTTGAACAATGTGTGCATGCGTGTGTGTGTGTGTGTGTGTGTGTGTGTGTGTGTGTGTGTGTGTGTGTGTGTGTGTGTGTGTGTGTGTGTGTGTGTGCAGGAGGTAAAGAGAGACAGAATTGCATAAATCGGTTTTCTGTCAACATTACCAGTAACAACTCCAGATTCACTTTGGTTTAGCAATAAGCCATAATGCAATTACTTGTCTAATGAATCTCCACTAGGGGGAGTATTTGTGGGATTGCAGACAACTACACAAAACCAATTTATCAGTTTGGTCACTGTACGGTCTTCAGCTTAGTCACTTCATGATCTTTAGCATAAATGAGGAGGAGCTGTCTCAAGAAGGATGCCTTGGCTTGGGAGATGCCAAGAAACAGGAAGGAAATATCTTGAAACACCATGCAATTTAAGTTTAATTATTTATTCAAAGATATAACACATAAATCCTAAAGTGTTGAGTCTAAATACTATCAACTGTTACAATAACAACAACAGAGTCAGTTTAGTACAGCTAGTCCAGTTTAATACTGGAAAACTGCAAAATATACTGCCATCCTAAATCAAATACATACACCTTATATAAAATGTACTGTACTGCAGATACTGGTATGGAAACTTGACCCCTACAAGAATGCTACTCTTCTAACACGCCACCATGCATTGTGTTTTCAGTTTGGTCTGGCCTCTTGTCTGTGCCATGGTTTTCCTGAGCATTGTTAGCAGTGACGTTTAAAAGAGATGTGTGTGTACAGGCAGATAGATTTCATTGCAGATGCTGTTTGCCATTGCATGTTGAACATGCATGTATATGGCGAAATATGCTCAAGTTCTCATGGAAGTCCTGTGCCTCTTGTTCAACCTGCCTACCATTTACTTTTGCATGCATTCTATTGTGAGCATTGAATGTATGTGTGTGTATTGTGTGTGGGTGTGTGGACACACACACACACACACACACACACACAGACTCACACACAGACTCACACACACACACACACACACACACACACACACACACACAAACACACACACACAAAAGTGTATTGGTTCTCTCCTTATGCCGAAAAAGGAAGAGGTCAATTAACTAATGTCTGCTGAACGGCAAACACCATGGGCAGGTGCGAGTCTGAAGCTTAAATTAACCACACATCCCAGCTTTACCACTATGACATTACAGTATCATGTGACTTAGGCCTACAGTGTATTGCTATATAATACATCCTGAGTATTTTCTTAGTCTTCATATTTCACACCCTGCTTTTTTCTATTTTGGGCAAAATTAAAAGTGGATGTTTTTTAATTAATTTCACCTTGCACCAGCATTTTTCATCAAGCCAAAAATGGTTTAGTGTCACTGTGCTTTTCATTCCACAGATTTTTGTGCAATAAAACACTCCTAAAGCTATAAGAGGCTGTATAATTGTCAGTAAACCTTTGCCATTTACCAGTTGCTTAATTTTCTGATAGTTTATTACTTCGTTTTTAACTTTTTAGATAACTTAATACTTAATGTAATACTGTGATACTTTATGTTCTTTGTGCCCAAGTTTATAGATCTACGTATGCCTTATTTTTCATACAGTGCCATCTTTATTTTATTGTTTCATTGGTGTTTATTATTAATGTGTTATTATCAATGTTAGAGAAGATATTTAGTTCAACTTGGTTTTACACTTCCTCCCTTGAGGGGCCTCTTGTTTGGTGAAGCCTGTTTTTTTCTCTTGGCTTGCACTTCAAATCACCAATCTATGTAAACCACATTTCACATGTTCTACATACAGATGCTATATATATATACAGCCGCGGAAAAAATTAAGAGACCACTTCAAAATTATCAGTTTCTCTGGTTTTACTATTTATTGGTATGTGTTAAAGTAAAATGTACATTTTTGTTTTATTCTATAACCTACTGGCAACATTCCTACCAAATTTCAAATAAAAATATTGTCATTTAGATCATTTATTTGCAGAAAAATGACAATTGGTCAAAATAGCAAAAAAGATGCAGTGTCTTCAGATCTCGAATAATGCAAAGAAAACAAGCTCATATTCATTTTTAAACTACACAATACTAATGCTTTAACTTAGGAAGAGTTCAGAAATCAATATTTGGTGGAATAACCTTGATTTAAAATCACAACTTTCATGTGTCTTGGCATGCTCTCCACCAGTCTTTCACATTGCCGTTGGGTGACTTTATGCTACTCCTGGCGCAAGAATTCAAGCAGCTCGGCTTCTTTTCATGGCTTGTGACCATCCATCTTCCTCTTGATCACATTTCAGAGTTTTTTTATGGGATTCAGGTCTCGAAATTGGGCTGGCCATGACAGGGTCCTGATCTGGTGATACTCCATCCACACCTTTACTGGCCTGGCTGTGTGGCATGGAGTATTGCCCTGCTGGAAAAAACACTTCTCAGAGTTGGGGAACATTGTCAGAGCAAAAGGAAGCAAGTTTTTCTTCCGGGACAACGTTGTACTTTGCCTGGCTGAGGTTTGTAAAAGACCATAAGGATTGAACCAAAGCCGACTGGGGGGTCTCCTAGTTCGTCTTCTCTGATGAGTCCAATTTCACAGTAGGTGCAAGACTCTGTGGCTTGTAGGCCTCTCCAGGTCTCCGTCTAACCATCAGACGACCATGTGTTGGGCAAAGCTGAAAATTGGACTCATCAGAGAAGACGAACTAGGAGACCCTCCAGTTCGCTTTGGTTCAATCCTTATGGTCTTTTACAAACCTCAGCCAGGCAAAGTACAACGTTGTCCCGGAAGAAAAACTTGCTTCCTTTTGCTCTGACAATGTTCCCCAACTCTGAGAAGTGTTTTTTCCAGCAGGGCAATGCTCCATGCCACACAGCCAGGCCAGTAAAGGTGTGGATGGAGTATCACCAGATCAGGACCCTGTCATGGCCAGCCCAATTTCGAGACCTGAATCCCATAAAAAAAACTCTGAAATGTGATCAAGAGGAAGATGGATGGTCACAAGCCATGAAAAGAAGCCGAGCTGCTTGAATTCTTGCGCCAGGAGTAGCATAAAGTCACCCAATGGCAATGTGAAAGACTGGTGGAGAGCATGCCAAGACACATGAAAGTTGTGATTTTAAATCAAGGTTATTCCACCAAATATTGATTTCTGAACTCTTCCTAAGTTAAAGCATTAGTATTGTGTAGTTTAAAAATGAATATGAGCTTGTTTTCTTTGCATTATTCGAGATCTGAAGACACTGCATCTTTTTTGCTATTTTGACCAATTGTCATTTTTCTGCAAATAAATGATCTAAATGACAATATTTTTATTTGAAATTTGGTAGGAATGTTGCCAGTAGGTTATAGAATAAAACAAAAATGTACATTTTACTTTAACACATACCAATAAATAGTAAAACCAGAGAAACTGATAATTTTGAAGTGGTCTCTTAATTTTTTCCGCGGCTGTATATACTGTATATATATATATATATATATATATATATAGAGAGAGAGAGAGAGAGAGAGAGAGAGAGAGAGAGAGAGAGACTGATTTCTAGACTGCATAATTAGGTTGTGTTTTTAATTTTAAATCATTGATCCACTAATTTAAAGTTTAGAGCATTATATGAAATCAACATTTGCTTAGCTTATTATGTTCATTATGGTCTGTGTATTTTCTTTAAGTTTTCTGCAAACATGAACACACACACTACCACACACGCAAATAGTAACTGAACTGCGGGCAAATGATAAAGACACAAAACTGATAATACATTATATTAACAATCTGCAAAATGAACAAAGGCCAATAGATTTTTAATAGTTTTAGGTGATTTAACAAACATTCTGCCTGTACTTAACGCAAAAGAATTGTGAGAATTATTTTGTATAGGAGAGCCAGATTTGGGAATGTCTACTATAAAAATGAAACTATAAAAAAAGGCTAAAACCTGTACAGCTCATCCCGCTCCAGACTTCTGTACAATTTGTGACAGGAGAACATTCAAAAACTCAAGCTTTCGTTGTTTGATTACAGGGTAAAGAACGTGCAGTGTTTTTTTTTCCTTTTCAAGCAGCCATGAGTGTGTGCGTGTGAGTTTTAGAGTGTACTATTGATTAAAATATTTCATTAAAAAACACCAGAAACTGTGGTTTCTATTTGAATGACCTATAGAGTGGCATAAAGACGATGGGGTAACAGGCCAAAGTCCTCACAATGTCACAACACCTTTTCTTGCATCTATGTGGTGGGATGAATGCAGTGACATATACAAGTAGCGCACCAAAACACCTACCTGTAGTGGAACCCACAATAGCAGTGTTCTGGTTCTGGTCCTCAAGGAACTGTCCAATGACAAGGCGGATGCTCTGGATCCTCTTCAACTGACGTTTGTTGAACTCAGCTTTCATAGTGATTTTACTAGTTAACACTGCTGACTGTTGAATATTGCTAACCACACCACCAGTAGTTGCACTGTTTATAGCCTACCGGATATAGGACATAGCCAGATGCAGGTTTACTCTCATGGGCCAAACATCTACATATGGACAAACTGCATTTGATTACAAGACAAACTAAAATGTTGCAAAATCCATGTTGTTTCAATACCTGAGGTGCTGTAAGTAGACCAGGCAAAACCCCAAAACAATGTGAACAGCTGTTGGAATGAGAGGGAGAGAAATTAATATGGAATCATCATAATAAAAATGATGGTTTCTGCAAGAAAATACAGGTGAGACACACAACTTATGTGTTAATGCCTTAAAACACAAATTGGTGTCGGAAGAGATCAAATTTGATCTAAAAAGATGGGGAAACAACTGATTGACAGGCTGTAATTGTGTAATCATAAGGGTGAAAAAAAACTAACATTTTAAGTATAAAAATCTGAGAATTATTTAAAACAACAGCCCTGAGGCACATCCTTAGCATCTAAAAGGCTCTTAAATTGGTTGACAGACAAATACTGGGTTAGTTTCAAGTCCTCTTGAACAGTGTTCCATTTATGGGAAGTAAAGAACTTAAAAGCTATTTTACCTATATTAGTTTTGATAAAGGGAATTTCAAGGGACATGAGGCTCTGTGACCGTGTGTTATGACAGATGGATGTTAATTTTAAAAGTGACATGAGATAATTAGGCAGTTTCCCCACTAAGGCTTTGTAAACAAATAAACGACTGTGTTTTTCCCTCCTGTCTACTAGAATTACATAGTGTAATCTGTGGCAGTGGGGTAGTTTAGGAATACCATCGCAGCTTTTGTCTACATTGCAGAGCATTAAAAAAAAGAAAGGATATAGGCCTACATTATAGGCCCACAAATTCCCCTTCAAACACATTTTCTGACAACTTCATTACCCAGACAAAATTGCTCATATTGACGTTTAAGAAACGTGTTTGCGTAGACACAACGTCATCACGTCAACTGTGACAAAATTCAACATGGAGGACGGTGGTGTTGTAGTTGAGAAACCGCAGGTAATTCATCGTAATGTTTCGTGGTGTTCTTATTTGTGTCCTCAAGGCAGCCGATCTGTAATATTATCATGTCTAAATATTTATTATACGTGTTTGTGAAACAAAATATGTTAACTTAACGCTTTCAGTAAAAAGATGCCTATTCATTCTCGGTGATATAACGTTAATGGTAAAACCAGCTAGTTTAGCTAACGCTAGCTTCTACAAATGCTCTGTCATGCAGTCCTCTTGTTAGTCGGTAAACCATCTGATAACTTTGGAGAAATAATCTAGGCGTTTGTGTCATTTCTTATCCAATTGGTGGAATTGTTTAACATGTAGTATCGGTTATTAAGTTGGGTTAGGGAGTTAAAATTAGCGTTGCTGTTTAATCAGGGGTAACGTTGCTACCTTTTTAGATGAGTCAAAGCAAACCAATTAATGTCACACGGAGCTAGCTTGCTAGGATAGGTTAGTTAGCTAACAGCTAGCTTTTTCGCTTGTCAACAGTAGTGTCTCAAATGAATGTCGACGCATAGCGGTAATAATTATATAGTATATAGCTAACTTGATTTGTATTCTAAAACGGGTTGTCTTGCAGCAATATGTAAATTGATATAATGCAGGAGTGTTGCTTGCGGCTAAAGTTGCTTTATTACATTGTGTTGGACACAAGGTTAGCCAGTTAATAGCTCCTCTGACCGTAGTTATCTCTTGCGTTAACATCAGTAAACTAACGTTCAGGTAAATGTAATTTAATTCATAAGACAATTGCATGTAGGATCATCTGGCTTGTCTTTGTTGAAGCACTAGCTACTGGTTTAAACCCAGGAGATAACTTAACCTAATGGGTATATGTACTCTGAGCTTACGTCAACGTTACTTGATCGTTACTTGAGTGTAACGTCAGTTTAGGTAATTTTCTAAAAGCGTTTCTATTCGAGTCGCTCTCTCTGCGGCAGTTAAGGAAACATTAAGCGGTCCTGCCGTTGTGGTTAATGTTAGTTTGCTGTGCCTGTGCCTCAATTTTTAGGACGACGTTACTGGCATGATTAGCTCCAGGCCCCAGACGGGCCTCTCCTTCCTGGCCCCAGAACCAGAAGACCTGGAAGACCTCTACAGCAGATACAAGGTTTGAAACGTATTTAAATCAAACGTGTAGGACGTAATTGTATAGTTGAAATATGGACGCTTAAGTGTAAGTGAAGGTGGTCTTGTTTAAATTCACTTTAATCGAGTTATTGATCTAAACCACAATTTATTTTAATAAAAATAGCAGGGTTGCTATTAGATGACACACCAATAGACCAATAGATCAATGACATATAATTTCATATATTTCATATTAAATGTGTTGTTTAGAAATTGCAACAAGAGTTGGAGTTTCTGGAGGTGCAGGAAGAATACATTAAAGATGAACAGAAGAACCTTAAGAAGGAGTTCCTTCATGCCCAAGAGGAGGTGAAGAGGATCCAGAGTATCCCTCTTGTAATTGGACAGTTCCTTGAGGCTGTGGACCAGAACACTGCTATTGTGGGTTCCACTACAGGTAGGTGTTTTTGTGTGCTATTTGTATACGTCTCTGCATTCATCCTGCCACAAAGTTGCAAGAGCAGGTTTTGTGCCATTGTGAGAGACTTTGGCGTGTTATTCCATAGTCTCAATCACACTCCATACAAGGTCATTCTAATAGAATCTGTAAGCATAGGCTTTGGATTGCCTTTTACAGATAATAGTAAACTCAACAATCCTTATGAAAGGACTCTGGCACCTGCTTTGACACAGGATTTGTTAAACTTCTAGTCATCACACACACACACACACACACACACACACACACACACACACACACACACACACACACACAAAACTTTCTACTGCTGGTACCATACTGATTTGTACTGTCCTTGCAGGCTCCAACTACTATGTGCGTATCCTCAGCACCATAGACCGTGAGCTGCTGAAGCCCAATGCCTCAGTGGCACTTCACAAGCACAGCAATGCCCTTGTGGACGTGCTGCCGCCTGAGGCCGACAGCAGCATCATGATGCTCACTTCTGGTAAGCACCGGCCACCAACAGGCCAGTAGGCCACCTGAACGTTCAGAGGACCTCTTAAGATTGACATACAGCCTACTATTATCTGGCTTGTTTTTGTTGACGCACTAGCTACTGGTTTTAACCCAGGAGATATTTTATGCGCATGTAATTTCTTTGTGCACGAAATGTTTTTGCTGTAAAGCACTTTGAGCTGCATTCTTTTGCATGAAAGGTGCTAAATAAATAAACTGTATTGAATATTGTTATTAATATTCTTATTATTTCTCATAACAAACCTCATCTATAAATGGCGTGCAGTTCTTTTGTTGCCGTGTAGTTCACCATTTTGCTCTCATATCTGTCTCTTTCTTCCCTGTGCCCCGCAGACCAGAAACCTGATGTGATGTATGCAGACATTGGAGGCATGGACATCCAGAAGCAAGAAGTGAGGGAGGCAGTGGAGTTGCCCCTAACACATTTTGAACTCTACAAACAGGTATTGGCCAGGAGGCGTGCCTGTGTGTGCTATTTGTATTTTGGTGTGTCCTATGCTTTTTGCGTCATATCTGTTTAGGGTTTTAAGATGTATAATGATCATGTTAATGCAAGAGAATAATGTGCTCTATTTTTTGAATAGGTTAGCTGATACATGCAAATCTGCTGAAACATTAGAAGCTAGACTTGTTATTCTTAATAAAATGAACATCCTGTGGAAAACATTAGTCTTATAATGCAGCGTGCTTACAGGGCTGTGGTGTGTGTGTGTGTGTGTTTTCTGGACTCCCGTTCTGATGTCTTTTCTGGACTCCTGTTCTCATGTGTTTTCTGGTCTCTTCCTGTTCAGATTGGTATTGATCCTCCCAGAGGAGTGCTGATGTATGGTCCCCCTGGCTGTGGGAAGACTATGCTTGCCAAGGCTGTGGCTCACCACACTACAGGTAACCAGCAGCTACCTTCACAGTTTACTTGTCCATGTAGTATACACATTACTCAAGCTGAGGATTCATCCTGTTTGAAGGAAGCTGTAATAATTAAAGCAGTCTTTGCGTATAAAAGTTGGTAACTTATGGTACTCATTTAAGTATTATGCCATCATTCAGATTTTTTAAGTACTGCTGTCTGCAACAAAATTCTTTGTGTGGCTTTAACAGTATATACATAGGGCACTGCTCTCAACTGGATCCTCACATATCTCTCTGGTTTGTTAGTCACACCCAGCTGTTTTTGTTTCTCCTTCAGCTGCGTTCATCCGTGTGGTGGGCTCAGAGTTTGTCCAGAAGTACCTGGGGGAGGGTCCTCGCATGGTGCGTGATGTCTTCCGACTGGCCAAAGAGAATGCCCCCGCCATTATTTTCATTGACGAGATCGACGCCATTGCCACTAAGCGTTTTGATGCTCAGACTGGAGGTAAGCCCAAATTCTTTGACCGACAGATAGAGCTCTGGAAATCTAGACAACCTTGGTGAACTAAATGGGGTTGGGAGCAACATTTCTGCTTTAAAAGCATTTGAAAATTCTAAACTATCCCAAATTGTTCCTGAATTCAGGGCTAGAAGGATCATTTTAAAGTAAATATGATTGTATTATTATTTATTAATAACTTAAAAACAGCATAAAGCATAAAAACAGCAACCTCCTACACACAAAACGACACCATTGGCACTAATATATATGCCCACACATAGATAATGTAGACTAAAAAAAGACGTGGGACATGAAGTTATGATGATTAAAATATTAGTGGAGTCCATATTTTGCCTTAATGTAAGGAGAGGTTGCCAGATAGGGTGACATTTCTGAGCATGTGTAGAGTAACCAATTTGTTCTAATGCCAGATGTTGTTTAAGATCATTGTTTCAATGTTTAAAGTGGGGTGGGAATTTTGTTCCACTGAGTTTGTACAAACTATCTGGCTAAAAGTTTTGCAAAGGCTTGTTTGTTTACTTGAGCTACTAATGCCAAGTTCCGGTGGAAGAACTCCAAACGCTGCTATAATAGGGAATGGTTCAATAAGTATTTTTTAAAATGATTCCCAGCAGTTGTTTCCAGCAATTTCAACAAGTCCACTTCAGACTCAACTCTAGTCAGGTAGAAGAAGTGACAATAAGATACTATTAAAAAAGCTCAGCTGTAGTCAGGTAGTAGGGGTGGGAATTGCCACAGAAGTGACAATACGATACCAATTATTATGAAGCTGGTGATAAAGGATATTTAACTTCCATGTAGTGTCTTCGGTCTAGACATTTTCAACAAGGGCTCTTTCTTTTTTTTCCA
The DNA here is from genome assembly GCF_963457725.1 of Sprattus sprattus. NCBI lineage: Eukaryota > Metazoa > Chordata > Actinopteri > Clupeiformes > Clupeidae > Sprattus > Sprattus sprattus. Next base: position 21,716,560 of record NC_137917.1, on the reverse strand, counting down.
AACAATTTAACAATGCATATTATTACATTTGTTGTGTCTGCCGTTTAAAAGACACAAGAAGAGTTATAATGTTATAAGATTTCATATTTTTGTATGTATATTTTATGCATTTTTTTTAAATGTCTTAATTCTTAAATACATTGGTACATTAAATTAATCTGAAATTTAGATTTGCACCACAAGAGGGCAGCATATTTCTCTCAGGAGAGTCAGGCTGGCTACCAGTGTTTGAATGTGCTGACACAGCAAGCCTACTGAGTCTTCTCAAAGCAAGATGCCCCTTGTGCTGACCTTTTGTTCAGCTAATTACTCATTAATGGACTTCATCTTAATGTATTCTTCATACATTTTACTCAGTCAGTTGTGCTATTCCACTGCTTCACTTGTTTAGCTATCTACCGGAAATTAACTCAAAGATAAGCTTCCTCACTGATCGGACGTGTTGAGCTGCACACTAAATCTTGTAGCTTTGAATGTAAGAGCATTATTACTTCAGTGAGGGATTGCCCGTACATCTTTTGTGCTTTTGCTCACAAATCAGATTAGTCTGCTTTCATGTGTACGTTGTGATGGGATTGGGATTGTCTGGCCTGGCGTCTGACTTCTGCTCCTGCTTTAGCTGACCGGGAAGTGCAGCGTATTCTGCTGGAGCTGCTTAATCAGATGGACGGTTTTGACCAGAACGTCAATGTGAAGGTGAGTGTGTGAGTGAGTGTGTGTGTGTGTGTGTGTGTGTGTGTGAGTGAGAGGGGGGGAGATATGCAGATGTGTGTATATTCATGAAAATGCAGTTTATGTAACACAAAATGATTGTGTATATTGGCGCTCACCACTTCCTAACCACCAAGACAGAAACAGACAGGTTACCCAGTAGTGCACCCACTTACCGTATAGTGTACTTGCAGAATGTGGACGCTCCGCTTAATGCATTCTCCACGCTGTACACTGCCTCAGTGATGGAGGCAGCTCAGTAGTCTGTCTCAGTTTGCTGCTGCTGCTAATGAGTAGCAGTATATATATTAAGCTGGTTCATATTATGGTTATCTGCAACCCCATTACATGGCATACAAGACAAGTCAAGTCAAAGACCTAATGCAAGGAGAGATAGTGTTTGATGCAGATGGAGTGCATCTGCTGCAGACTGCACCTCTTATAAGTCCATCTGATATTGTGGTGCTTTACACAGTACAGACATTAATCTGATAGTGAGGCCAAGGCCCATATAACATGTCATGCCGGTAACTGCACCATTCCACTTATGTTTTTGTTTGTTTTTGTCCTTGTGGTCCTGTCCCTGGCATCCAGGTCATCATGGCCACTAACAGAGCAGACACTCTGGATCCTGCCCTGCTGCGTCCAGGTCGTCTGGACAGGAAGATCGAGTTTCCCCTCCCAGACAGGCGTCAGAAGCGTCTGATCTTCTCCACCATTACAAGCAAGATGAACCTCTCTGAGGAGGTGGATCTGGAGGACTGTATCCTTAAAACTGTGTGTGTGTGTGTGTGTCTCTCCTCTCTCTCTCTCTCTCTCTCTCTCTCTCTCTCTCGCTCTCTCTCTCTCTCGCTCTCTCTCTCTCTCTCTCGCGCAGCTTTTATGATCAGGGAGTATATTTCCTGAACAGATGAGCATGTGTGCTTTAAATGTCTATTGAGATGGTTTATTTCTTTATTTATGATCTACATTTGTTCAGCTCTTGTAATGCCCAAGTGTGCCATTTCTTGTCCTCCATGTCACTGCATAATAACAATTCAGTACTTTCAAAGTAGTGAAAGTGTTACACCATGCAGATATCTTTAATGATGGTTAATAAACTGTCCTGTTTAACCCCTGGTGGTGTCTTTTGAGGAAGGGAATTCCACTTCATTGTCTCATCTGAAACTTCTAAATGTTTCCTTTCTGCACTGTATGGGCTTTTAAGTTGGGAAAATGCCCCCCTCTTCTTTGGTTTTTCCTTAACTAACTTCAAAAGATGTGGCTCGACCAGACAAGATCTCCGGTGCAGATATCAATTCTATCACCCAGGAGGTAAGGCTGTGGCTGTCAGGTTACATATTTACATTTTAGTGTTCCATTCAGTGTCAGCGGATGTACTTGACTTCTTGGTCCTCACCACTTCACTCTGTCCTCTGCCCCTTAGGCTGGCATGCTGGCTGTACGTGAGAACAGATACATTGTCCTGGCCAAGGACTTTGAGAAAGCGTACAAAACGGTCATCAAGAAGGATGAGCAGGAGCACGAGTTTTACAAGTAGTGATGCCACCCTACCTTTGCATATTGGATTGACACTTTTTGAGTTTCTTTTTTATTTTATTTTTGTGCGTACACATATAGTGTGGATTTTACTGACTCAAAGCTGTTTATGACCTCTCATTGTAGGAGTTTAACTTCTCAAGGTTTACTTCTGGCATTGGGTCTGTTATTTCAACTTTGAATACAAAGAGAGGCCTGCCAACTCTCTCCCTCTCTCGAACAAACACGTACACACACACACACACACACACACACACACACACAACACACACTCTCTCTCTGTCTCTCTCTCTCACACACACACACACACACACACACACACAACACACACTCTCTCTCTGTCTCTCTCTCTCACACACACACACACACACACACACACTACGGAATCTTATGTGGCCAGAGAGTCAGTACATTAATGTCCTGCAATGATATAACTGTACAACTATGTCAATTAAAACGACGTTTTCCATAAAATGCCTCTGCATTTATTTTTAAACTTCACATTGAACAGAAAATCATTTTACCAAAGCGACTTAAGCTTCCACCAGATATGTGCAACTTGCTGAGATGAGTGAGCAGATTATTATTTTTTTTAACAAAAATGACAAAAAAGGAAAAAGCAACTTGTTTTGCTGAGCTTTAATATTCGGTATAAGGACATGGAGACCAGTGGCTGCCTGCACAAATGGTATCAAATTTAAATTCACTTCACTGGTTTAATTTGTCATGGAAGGCAAGAAAGGAAAACAATTAATTTGGCGAGTTTTTGATCATTAAGATGCACTGTCATCTGCAGTTATAGCCATACATGTGATATAGGTACTGTTTTGTGGACATAGGTCCTGAGTGCCCATACTGAGTGAGTCCAGAAAGGTATGGTCCGCTGTTTCGCATGCCACGGTTGGGGGGGATATGACTCCGCTGTCTCCTGGTCCTCATTCTCACCCTCTCCATCTCCGAGTCTGCCCATGAGTCGAAGCAGCTCAGTCTCAGGTTGCAGGACTGTCTTAAACCACAAGGGGGAAGACGAGATTTCACTGCACAAAATCCAGTTGGGAAAACGGCCTATTGCAACTTCACTGACAGTGTTTAATGTTAAGCCTATTCTTCTAGCATTCTTTTGTTTAAATGCACCAAGTAGGCTAGATCTGTTTATTGGAATTATGTTAGCAAGTCTGTGGATGCACATTAGGAACCCTGCACACCAGGAACTTGATTACTTAAGAGCAAAAAAATAACCTGAGTGCCAGATCAGGTAAATTCTGGTATGCCTAAATGATTAAATCAAACAATTAGTAAAACGTCAATTCAGAACACTTGGCTTAAACAATTTAAAAGCACTGCTCTGTTCTGCCATAACCTACCTCTTTCCTGATGTGTTGCTTGGCAGACGTTCAGTGACAGGGTCAAAGTAGTTTGTGTAAATAGAATGGGTCGCTACATCGTAAACCTCAGGTGTATTTGAAGACATACAGGACAGGTCCAAGTTGTACGTGCCTTTATGATTAGGGCAGATAGTTTGCCAGAGAGCTGCAACCACTGCATCAAATTTGGGTTGAAGCTGCCACTGCTGGAACTGGGGAAACTCCTGTGACATCTGGAAAGCCCAGGTTAGCACCTGATATGCTATCTAGCAACCTATTAGTATTTCCTCTAAATTTTGGAGTCTTAAGTAGTCAACCTACTATGATACATAGGCTACTGTGGCAACTGAGAAAGTAGCTGTAACACATTTCAAGTTGTAAAGAAATGGGGATAAGCGATAGAGACTGAGATTTTCCTAGTGTCTCTGATGTCTACTTTTGATGAATGTGGTTGAAAAATTGGAATTTTCTTTTTACAGTTGACTTTAAACTGAGGATCATGATAAACATTCTAGAATAGATCTTTTTTGTTGCTAGCCAGCTGTCAGTTTCTGTCGTAAACCAGTCACACATTTACAACAGTTGCTGAATGTTAAAACACGCAGAAGTGATTACATTTTTGTTGTAGACCTAAAAAAAATAGTCAAGCTAGAGATGGTAAAAGAACTGCTGTTAACCTGCTGAATCTAAACAAACAGCGCGACTCAAGATTAAAAGGTGTTAGTAGGAAAGTTCTTAGTGGTTTGTTTCACTGTGGCGGGGGACTTTCAAGTGAAGGATCTGAAGTAACCACCCTCCCGAGGGTCCAGGATCGCACACAAGAAGTATCATACATCACTTCCTGTGTTCAAGTGGTGGAGCTGCGCCTTTCAACTCCAGTAGTAGTTGCTGTAGTGGTAACTGTGCTGAGGAGTACCCACGGTACTTAGGAGGACGACTAACATCGGGTAAGTGGTGAGGTCAAAGAGACCAACTATTGTATTGATCGGGAAAATAAAATGGCTAATTTTGTCTTCCGTGAGCTTGCTGCTATTGTTTTATATCCCTAGCGTGTTCTCATCACGGGCTGGAACGACTTGAACTCCGCTAGCTCGCTAGGCTACACATCTATGACCATAACGTTGACGTTAGTTGCCATAACCTAGCGTTGGCTAGCTATTCTTGTCCTTTGGTTTTTGTTTGAGATCGATGCGAGTCTGTATAGTTTCCAACTAGCGCTCTCTGCCGAAAACATGCTCGACATAAACGAAAGTTTAACAACTAACGTGACAAGAATGTCTTGACCACATCATATTAACTCCAAGCAATTGTATGTTTTTGTATTAATAATGATGGATCGTTTATGTTTGCTGGTAGCTGAGGTAAACTTTGGAACGTCTAAGGTTTGTTAGTTTGCTGTTAGCGTAGAGAACATTTTGTGTTTGTGGTCTGGAGTACCCACATTAATTTAACTAACTTAGTTTTGCTTACGAAAGCGGTATTTTGTCGTTGAGAACCTCCTCTATCTAAACATGTTAGGGCGTAGGGTAACGTGTTGACACATGTGTCCAAAATGTAACGATGGATAGCTACATAATAATAATGATAATAATGATTACAAAAAATCTATATCCTTACTCCACAACGAAGGTAAGTTTTCACCGACTAGATAACCCAAGAAAATTCATGGAATGACTGAATAGTTGATGAAAAAAACTTTGCATTTGACAAATCCTGGGGGTCTACTCGTAAATCGCACTTAAATCTGTCTACACAGGTTCTCCATAGTCGTCAATTGGAGATTGACCAAGGTGTGCACTGTTCAATAACAGGTGGTTGGTTTTGTTTCCTAACCACCTCCATACAGCAACCTATGCTAAATTCTCAGTGAATGTCCGGGTTGCTGACTTCCCCGTATTTGAACATAGCAACGAGCCCTCGATTTTAGTTTGGTATGCTACAAGCCATGTGAAACAGGCTGAGGGCACTGTTATGACGGTAATCGTGATGTGGTCTTGTACAGTAACCCTGTGAAGCGTACCTTGATCTTGTACCAGTAGGCAGGCCCATAATATAGTCTGTCGCGAGTTGTTTTCAGTACCGTGCAAAACAATCCGCTGCACCGCGACACACAACATCTAATGAGGTCCCTTTTGGATATCACTTTAAACCACTGTATCCACACAGCAGGCACAGTAGCTTAGACAAGCGTATTCCCTCTGAACGGATGCTTCAAACTTCATATCTCCCCTTTGACTAACAGGTGCTTCAACTCATGGGTTTAATTTTTAAACATGCTTATTTATGTATTGGTTCAGGCAGTGCTGGTGTTGCCAGGGTAGGGCTAGCTAGGGTTGAGAAGGTGAACATGTCATGAACTTTCTTGTTGGGTGTGACTTTTGATGACTGATATTCCTGATAAATGTCCTAACCTCCCTTCTAATAAATACCAAGGAACATAGAATCCTGTTGGGTCCTCCAATCCATCTTGATTGTTTTATGTCACTGATTTATTGATGGCACACAGTGCCACGTCTGCCCTTTTACCATTTCTGTGGGTGAATTCGATCTATCAAGCTGATGAGGAAATGTAGGCAACCTCAGTGAAATGAATTCTGTGGCATGATGAAATCAAGCTCTTGTGGACAAAAGGCTTGGATAAGGATTGTATTGGCACTGTATATAAGCTGTAACCAAGGCAAAACTCTTGAAGGATTCACGTTTTAGCTGAAAGAAGGAAACCTGATCTTCCAAGCTTGATGAATGGTGCTCCCACGTCAACAAGATTAGAGTGAAAGGTACCCATAGGTGGGCTGAATGTCATACCTGGATCTGTGGAACCAAAACAGAGACAAAATGTCAACTTTTCCACAGGCTAGACTAGGGCCTTGCTCCAGGTTGCCCATTTCTTGTGCTAAATTGAATAAAATGAATGATTATGATTTGTTTGAGAACCCTAAAATTCAAAGCTCTCTCATTTAGCAATTACTTTTTAGTTTTTTCAGTTTTTTTTTAGCCTTGAATGTAAATGTCAGTGTGTGACTGATTACCTTCTCAGGTAAGCGAGTTCTGCCTGGGTGTCAGCGATAGGAGCCGACAGACCGCCTGTGTTTAACACGTCATACCTGGGCTTAACACGTCGTGCCTGTGCTTAACACGTCGGGCCTGTGCTTTAGTAATCCCTCATGAGGAACGTGGTTTGCTCGTGTTTGTAGATGTACTTGCGTGTTTGACAATCTTGTTTGTTGCCCTCTGCCTGGGAGTGTGCGATAGAAGCCTGCAGACTGCCTGTGTTTAACACGTCATACCTGTGTTTAACACGTCATACCTGTGTTTAACACGCCGGGGCTCTGCTTAACACATCGTGCCTGTGCCTTACGGATGGACTGTGCCTTTGCACTGTGTTTTAGTAATCCCTCATGAGCAACGTGGTTTGCTCGTGTTTGTAGATGTTTGTTGCCATCTCCCCCCCCCCCCCCTTCTCCCTCTGGACCCTACTGCTTAGATACGTAGCATTACTTGTAGCCATGGTGGCCGTGTATGACTTGTATTGGTTAACCTGGAGACAGGAACAACATTGCCAGAAAAAGGAATTAGAACATTTAAACATTAAATATAGACATTAGCATTACAATGAACAGAAACCTTAACCCCACATCGGTGAGGGTAGCAAGTTAGGACATTCTTTGAACCCTCAATTTTCCGAAAGAGGCGGGGAGGTTTGTTTTAATGGGAAGTCATGAGAACTAAAACCACCCCTAGCGCCAAACCCCCATGGGATCCAAAGCAGCTGGTGCGTTTCCATGGTGAGGCTGACTCCCGGTGGTGCCGTGTTTGTTTGTTATTTTTAAATGGAAAGTATTTGCATTTCTCATGTGTTTGGCTCTTGTGTATATGTAACCTATGTCAGAGATGAAGCCATTAAGGGTGAGGGAGCACTTTGTTTTTCCCCCTCAGATGGGGTTATGAAATCCTGAGTTTAATAGTCCGCTGTGCAAGGCGTGCCCCCAAGTCGTGTTTTTCATGTTCACTGAACCTTCGTAGACGACAATTTTTCAAAACTTGTAAGTAGAAAGTACTTCAAACGTAAGCTATAGAGGTCAACTCCACGCCCAACTAGAATGTAGCCCTGTGCCACACGGGTGTGGTGGTTCTTTACATTAACATTAGCCCTCTGTTAAGCCTTTATCTCTCTGCAAACAAGAGAATGTTGAGCGGTCGGTGTATAGTAAACAGTGCCGCCTGAATTCACTCTTTGTGTGTAGAAACAAGGCCTACAGGTTTACCACAAAGGGCCTGGGTCCCTGGCCATGCTGACTCCATGTCATTTCCATCACAGATGACATGTGGTAATACGTGTTTTTCTGCGTGTCTGCACTTCTGGAACGCTGTCAGGCGAGATTACTCCGTCAGTCGGTCAGTGCTACTGTCACATGTTGAATCACTCTTCTCTGCCTGTGAGGGATATCCATATTAAACAAGTTGATGCAACTTGAATATTTTGCCCTTGAGATAGAGTGTCATGTGTCTGAACACAGCCTATTGATGTTTCTGAATCTATTGGTTCACTTGGTCTTTCCACTCTACAATGCCGGTGCCATTTTACATTTTCAGAAAAACACCTTTATTCATGGTCATGCTTGACTCTATAGGTGATTCCCTAGCGCATACTTTTGTATGCGGTCACCATGAGAACTTTCACAGAATGTTTCACTGGACAGAATTGAATTGATATTTAAGCTAATGACGGACTTACTGAGATGCACTGTGTGAACACCAATGCCAGTACTCACAGAATGTGCACTTCACTTTGAAAACACATTTTCAGTGCTGGGCTTTTGTTTGCTACAATATTTTGTTTCCAGTCGCTCAATCTTTTGCCAACCGTGAACTGTAGATCCTGGATGCAAAAGCTCAGACTTGGAACTTCCTTGTGGCCCTAAAGTGGCGCCTGATTTATGTTTTCCTCCTATGTTTCACATTCCACATGGCCAGCGCGACCATAGTAATGTCTGTCTCCATTTGCTTAGCGAACCCGTGTAATTAGGTGCAAAGAAGATATGTCTGCTATAGTGGTGGTCATTGAACTGTGAAGGGAGAAGCTTTAGCCCACTCTATGGAAACGGGAAACGGTTACAGTGTTATGGAGAGAGAGGGAGAAAATAAAACATAAATGGTGATTTGAACCCATAGTGTTGCAAGACACTAGCAAGACACTTGAGAAGGTGGCTTATCAACCGCTAACCTGTGTGTCTGTGTGTGTTTGTGTGTGTGTGTTTGTGTGTGTGTGTGTGTGTGTGTGTGTGTGCGCCACAGAAGAAGAAGAGGAAATACTTAGGCTAACAGCCTGGAATAATTGACCACAGTAGACTAGAACATACTGTAAACCACATTGGTCTTGAATGCACGTCTCTGAGTGAGGCTGCATGCCAGTTAGTCAGTGGAAACTGAGAGAGCGTCTGTGTCCTTAGTGAGCTCATCAGCAGCAGAGTGACACTGACAAGATTTCAGAACTCTTCTGCGCCGAAATCCTCCAAAGACTGCTTTGAGCAACAGGAACAGATGGAGCTGTGAAACAGTTGGACTTACTGCATTTAACCACTTTTAAGTTTAACATTAAAGCACCAGATGGCTGCGATAGAGTCTTATGGGTTTTTGTCTTTCCTCTTAAAAGGAAGTAATACAAATAACTATACACGAGTCCATTTGGTGTCTGGCTGTAGGGTTAGTGCAAGATGCTTTGCGACACCATAAGCGGATCTCATGGAGGATTTCAGCCCCAGTGAAAGTTGCGAAAGCTTCTTGTGGCGGCGGCGGCTGGCAGGCTCGGTCTTGTCCCCCTGCCGCTAAGAGCCTCTGCCGGTCCTGA